>NC_042985.1:31231877-31234377 GCF_901001165.1 Salmo trutta
AGATAGATAGATAGATAGATAGATAGATAGATAGATAGATAGATAGATACTATAGATAGATAGATAGATAGATAGATAGATAGATACTATAGATACTATAGATACTATAGATAGATAGATAGATACTATAGATACTATAGATACTATAGATACTATAGATAGATAGATAGATAGATAGATAGATAGATAGATAGATACTATAGATACTATCGATAGATAGATAGATAGATAGATAGATACTATAGATAGATACTATAGATAGATACTATAGATACTATAGATACTATAGATACTATAGATAGATAGATAGATACTATAGATAGATAGATACTATAGATACTATAGATACTATAGATACTATAGATAGATAGATAGATAGATACTATAGATAGATACTATAGATAGATACTATAGATAGATAGATAGATAGATAGATAGATAGATAGATAGATAGATAGATAGATAGATAGATAGATACTATAGATACTATAGATAGATAGATAGATACTATAGATACTATAGATACTATAGATAGATAGATAGATACTATAGATACTATAGATAGATACTATAGATAGATAGATAGATAGATAGATAGATAGATAGATAGATAGATAGATAGATAGATAGATAGATAGATAGATAGATAGATAGATAGATAGATAGATAGATAGATAGATAGATAGATACGATAGATAGATAGATAGATACGATAGATAGATAGATACTATAGATAGATAGATACGATAGATAGATAGATAGATACGATAGATAGATAGATAGATACTATAGATACTATAGATACTATAGATAGATAGATAGATAGATAGATAGATAGATAGATAGATAGATAGATAGATAGATAGATAGATAGATAGATAGATAGATACTATAGATAGATAGATAGATAGATAGATAGATAGATAGATAGATAGATAGATAGATAGATACTATAGATAGATAGATAGATAGATAGATAGATAGATAGATAGATAGATAGATAGATAGATATAATAGATAGATAGATAGATAGATATAATAGATAGATATATACTATAGATAGATAGATACGATAGATAGATAGATACGATAGATAGATAGATAGATAGATAGATACTATAGATACGATAGATAGATAGATAGATAGATAGATAGATAGATAGATACTATAGATACTATAGATACTATAGATAGATAGATACTATAGATACTATCGATAGGTAGATAGATAGATACTATAGATAGATAGATAGATAGATAGATAGATAGATAGATAGATAGATAGATAGATAGATAGATAGATAGATAGATAGATATAATAGATAGATATATACTATAGATGGATAGATACGATAGATAGATAGATACGATAGATAGATAGATAGATAGATACTATAGATACTATAGATAGATAGATAGATAGATAGATACTATAGATAGATAGATAGATAGATAGATAGATAGATAGATAGATAGATAGATAGATAGATAGATAGATAGATATAATAGATAGATATATACTATAGATAGATAGATACGATAGATAGATAGATACGATAGATAGATAGATAGATAGATAGATAGATAGATAGCATAGGATACTATAGATACTATAGATAGATAGATAGATAGATAGATAGATCGATAGATAGATAGATAGATAGATAGATAGATAGATAGATAGATAGATAGATACTATAGATACTATAGATACTATAGATAGATAGATAGATAGATAGATACTATAGATACTATCGATACTATAGATAGATAGATAGATAGATACTATAGATAGATAGATAGATAGATAGATAGATAGATAGATAGATAGATATAATAGATAGATATATACTATAGATAGATAGATACGATAGATAGATAGATACGATAGATAGATAGATAGATAGATAGATAGATAGATACTATAGATACTATAGATAGATAGATAGATAGATAGATAGATAGATAGATAGATAGATAGATAGATAGATAGATAGATACTATAGATACTATAGATAGATAGATAGATAGATAGATAGATAGATAGATAGATAGATAGATAGATAGATAGATAGATAGATAGATAGATAGATATAATAGATAGATATAATATACTCTAGATCGATAGATACGATCGATAGATAGATTACGATTAGATAGATAGATAAGATAGATAGGATACTTATAGATTACTATAGATAGATAGATAGATAGATAGATAGATAGATAGATAGATAGATAGATAGATAGATACTATAGATTTATAGATAGATAGATAGATAGATAGATAGATTAGATAGATAGAATAGCTAGATCGCTCGATATGATAGATAAGATAGATAGATAGATAGATAGATCTATAGTACTATCGATACTATCGATAGATAATATAGATACTATCCAGATACTATTCGATCAGATAGATAGATAGATCAGATAGATACTATAGAATAGATTAGATAGATAGATAGATAGATAGATAGATAGATAGATAGATAGA
>NC_042985.1:32139377-32216877 GCF_901001165.1 Salmo trutta
CGCGGACAACGACCCCACGGCCCCTCCCTATGACTCCATCCAGATCTATGGCTATGAGGGCCGGGGCTCCATCGCAGGATCCCTCAGCTCCTTGGAGTCGGTGACTACAGATTCAGACCTAGACTACGACTACCTCCAAAGCTGGGGCCCGCGCTTCAAGAAGCTGGCCGACCTTTACGGCACCAAAGACTCTGCCGATGACAACTCTTAACGTTCACCCATTTCCCTGACCACCTCCTTGCACCCTTTCTCCAACCTTCCACTGACTTTGTGTGGTGCTTGAAGTTTACTATAAGTATACCACAAGCATTTTTATTTATAGTAAACTTTGTTATTTGTACGTGTAAAGTATACTTGCAGTATACTAGATACCTGTTGGGGATGTTTGGTAAGGAAGGACAGAGGGTATTGAGGAGGTGGAGACAAAAGAGCGAGAGAGAGAGAGAGAAATATAAAACACATTAAAAACATTTAATAAAAACACCTCTGTGGGATGTACTGGTGTGTATGGAAAATTAAGACATGCTTAATGTTTGTGGTGAGAGATCAAATAACACTCGGTATTTCAATTTTTTATTCATTTTGTAGGTTACTACGGTTTGGGGTTGGAATGTGGGTCACAGAGAGACATGTAATTGTTGATACTGTGAATGAGCTCACAAAGAGGAGAATAAAAAATTGTTGCCTTATATCAATGAAAAAATGATGAGAAAACAACAAAAGCAAACTGAGACTGGTCGCTCGTGTAGCACCTCCATCTTCCTGAGGAAGATGAATTCAACAAAAACAGAGACAGTCTTTTTTCACAAATCCAGTGAAAATTCCCCCCTTTCAGCCCAATTTCACCAATGATAAATCACAAGGAAAGACCTGTGAGCTCAAAAATCGCCTTAAGTAATGGACACTCTTGCATCACAGTGCATTTTTTGCAACTTGAAAAATATATCCTAAAGCAAGCTAAAGTACATATAACGTATGTACAGTACAATGTGCAAATATGTCTCTTGAGGATCAAACGTGCGCCTATTGGTTCTTGTAAATCTCATTTTTTATTATAATGTTATTATGATTATTATGATTTTTTTTTTGTTCTCTTCATTTTTTAAATATTTTTTTGGGGCGTATGTTTTTCTCCCTTGTTGAGAAAATAGCAATCTGTCCTGTCGTAGTGAATGACGCCTAATTTCTATGTCGAATTTATGGTACCTATTTGTACAATTTTAAAAGTTCTTATTTTAGTACACATGCAGATATCAGTATTTCAACATGTAAGAAAAATGTTACAGCATCACACTTATATTTTATGAACATTGTACTGTTGCTTTATTATGTGCTTCTATCTAAGAAGCGAAAAACTTTGAAATAAATGCTTTTTATAAAACGATTGATGGTGTTAATAAATCTGTAAGAGCAAAAGAGCAATCTGTTCTTTCCCTAGAGGTGATCTATGTTATGATATTGAACGGTGTCTACTGGATGATACTGGGAGGACTTAGAGTAATAAAGGAGTTCAATATACAGTCGCAAATGGTGCCACAGAACAACCAGTGACACCATGAATATGCACACACACGCACACACACTACACACACACTGCCCACACACACACACTGCACATTCATGTATGGAGCTTTTCACTAGTATGGACCCAGGATGTCAGTGTTCCCATTGACCATTTCCTGAGATTAACGTATCTCTCCCAGGGATGCTCCAAGCGAATTTATTCAACCTCTCCAAGGGATGCTTCCCAGCTAAAGGTCAATGTGCACTTTAACACTGGAAAAGCCAGGCCTGGAAGGACTCCACTTTGAGCCATTTTGACAGCAACATTCTAACTGTCTAATATGTACATTTCACATACAGTGCCTTCCGAAAGTATTCACACCTCTTGACTTTTCCAAATGTTGTTGTGTTACAGTCTAAATTTAAAATGGATTACATTTAGATTATTTGTCACTGGCCTACATGATACACCATAACGTCAAAGTGGAATGAAGTTTTTTTTATGTTTAGAAATGAATTACAAATGAAAAGCTGAAATGTCTTGAGTCAATAAGTATCAACCCCTTTGTTATGGCAAGCCTAAATAAGTTTAGGGGTAAAACATGTCTTAACAAATCACATGAGTTGCATGGACTCTGTGTACAGTACAATAGTGCTTAAAATGATTTTTTTTAATGACTGATGTACCTCATCACTGTACCCCACACATATAATTATATGAAAGCTCCCTCAGTCGAGCAGTGAATTTCTAACACAGATTCAACCACAAAGACCAATGTGGACAACGCCTCGCAAAGAAGGGCATCTATCTATATTTCATGTCCTGAATACAAAGTGTTACGTTTGGGGCAAATCCAAGACAACACATCACTGACTACCACTCTTCAGATTTTCAAGCATGGTGGTGACTGCATTATGTCATGGGTATGCTTGTCAATGGCAAGGATGAGGGAGTTTTTTTATGATAAAAATAAATGGAATAGAGCTAAGCACAGGCAAAATCCTAGAGGAAAACCTAGTTCAGTCTTCTTTCCAACAGACACTGGGAGACAAATGTATCTTTCATTAGGACAATAACCTAAAACCAAATATACACTGGAATTGCATACCAAGACAACATTGAATGTTTCTGAGTGCCTATGTCACAGGGGTCGTAGAATGGAGACCAAGACGCAGCGTGGATAGGGCTCATTTTCAATCTTTTAATGAAGACACTTAACAAAATAACATTTACATTTACATTTAAGTAATTTAGCAGACGCTCTTATCCAGAGCGACTTACAAATTGGTGCATTCACCTTATGATATCCAGTGGAACAACCACTTTACAATAGTACATCTATATCTTTTTTTGGGGGGGGGGGGGGGGTTAGAAGGATTACTTCATCCTATCCCAGGTATTCCTTAAAGAGGTGGGGTTTCAGGTGTCTCCGGAAGGTAGTGATTGACTCCGCTGTCCTGGCATCGTGAGGGAGCTTGTTCCACCATTGGGGTGCCAGAGCAGCAAACAGTTTTGACTGGGCTGAGCGGGAACTGTGCTTCCACGTGGGTCGTGCACGCTGGGACCACCAGGTTAGAGTGGCAGCGTGCACGACCTACACAGTCTCGTTAGGTACTTAGACTAGAACAGAAAACAACTACCCACAACCCCAAAGGAAAAACAGGCTGCCTAAGTATGGCTTCCAATCAGAGACAACGAAAGACACATGCCTCTGATTGGAAACCATACCCGGACAAACGTGAAAACCAGCACATAGAAATAGACAACTAGAACAAACCCACATAGAAACAGAAAACCCAAAATACATACAAAACAAACCCGCCTCCCACACCCTGACCATACTACTATGCAAATGACCTCTTTCACTGGTCAGGACGTGACAGCCTAGTTACCGTTTTTACTTAAATTGTCTGGAAAATCTATTGCAAGACTTGAAAATGGCTGTCTAGCAACGATCAACAATCAACTTGACAGAGCTTGAATAATTTTTATAAATAATAATTTGCAAATATTGTACAATACAGGTGTGCAAAAATCTTACCCAAAAAGACTTACCCAGAAAGAGTTAGATCTCTAATCACTGCCAAAGGTGTTTCTATCATGTATTAACTCGGGGGTTGAATAATTATTAAAGCAAAATATATTAGTGTTATATGTTTTATCATTGTTTTATAAGAGTAAAATTTTTCTTACACTTTGAAATTACAGAGTATTTTGCGTAGATTGTTGACAAAAAAGGACAATTGAATACATCTTTATCCCACTTTGTAACACACCAAATGTGGAAAAAGTCAAGGGGTGTGAATACTTTCTGAAAGCACTGTAGAACAATGTCCTGGTGTAGAGAAGAGTAGGCAGGAGGCAGTTGTAGATTTACAACTACTGAATTTATTTAAGCACCATAGATTAAAGCGGGACGAAACCCAAATGCTGTTGTGCTCAAAATATATCTTCATAAACAAAAAGGCACAGGGCGAACCCAAAGTAGAAAATATAAAGTACTCAGGGAATAGTAGGAAAGATTTCTCTCAGAAAAACAAGTAACATTTACAATGACCGACAAAGACAAATGGCAGAGTGAGTATAAATACAGTGACAGAGTGGGGATTGGAACCAGATGTGTGTAATGATGACGAGACAAGTCCGGGGTTGATGAGTGAAGGGCGTTTGCCAGCACTAGGTTCGGAAGCAGTTAGAAGAACGCCTGAGCCGAACAGGAGGGGAAGCGAAAGCTAAGGCTGGTGTGACAAACACAAATAATCCTTTGGTTGTGTTTATGAAGGTCTTGGGTAACATTAGAATACACTTTTTTTTCTTCAAAGAACACAAAAGTATTTTCATTAGTTTATATTACCATGTGTGGAGCGCAAGGAGCAGCAGTTATTCTTGGAAATCTATTTTGCTTTGATTAGTGCTTTTTGAGGTCGGTTCGGTTTCGGTTCGATAATTAAAAAAATATTCTGGCTTGTGATTTCGGTTCCGATAATTATTTTTGAACATTAAAATCATTATGAAATAATGACATTAAAATGATTTTAAAGCTTTTTATTGAAAATTCCAAAGCCAAAAATAGTGAACATTCCAATGCCAAAACATTTAAAATATCCATTGTCTATGAAATAAACATTTTCAGTGGTGTTTTACTTTTTTATTTTATTACTTAATACTTTTCATTTCTTTAGTCATCCTATTTAGCTAGGCTAGCCAAGCTTAAGCATGCAGTAGATTTGTCCGAAAAAATAATTTGACTAGTTCTTCAAAGTAGATAAGACATACTTTCACTATCCCTCTTGTAGTTGTGTACATTCCTCTCATGTCGTCTATACGGTCTCTGTGTATCTAACCTAATGTATCAGGTGTAAAAGTCTGTCCATCTCTGTCTGAGTTTTTCTTTATTTTAATAATTTTCTACATTGTAGAATAATAGTGAAGACATCAAAACTATGGGAACACATATGGAATCGTATAGTAACCAAACAAAGTGTTAAATAAATCAAAATACAGTGTGGAGAACAAGTATTTGATACACTGCCGATTTTGCAGGTTTTTCTACTTACAAAGCATGTAGAGGTCTGTAATTTTTATCATAGGTACACTTCAACTGTGAGAGACGGAATCTAAAACAAAAATCCAGAAAATCACATTGTATGATTTTTAAGTAATTAATTTGACATAAGTATAATGCATTTGAGCCAATCAGTTGTTATGACAAGGTAGGGGTGGGATACAGAAGATAGCCCTATTTGGTAAAAGACCAAGTCCATATTATGTCAAGAACAGCTCAAATAAGCAAAGAGAAATGAGTCAATCATTAATTTAAGACATGAAAGTCAGTCAATACGGAACATTTCAAGAACTTTCTTCAAGTGCAGTCACAAAAACCATCAGGCGTTCTTATGAAACTGGCTCTCATGAGGACCGCCACAGGAAAGGAAGACCCAGAGTTACCTCTGCTGCAGAGGATAACTTCATTAGAGTTACCAGCCTCAGAAATTGCAGCCCCAAAAAATGCTTCATAGAGTTTGAGTAAAAGACACATCTCAACATCAATTTCTCAGAGGAGACTGCGTGAATCAGGTCGAATTTCTGCAAAGAAACCACCAAAGGACACCATAAGAGGAAGAGACTTGCTTGGGCCAAGAAACACAAGCTATGGACATTAAACTGGTGGAAATCTGTCCTTTGGTCGGATGAGTCCAAATGTGAGATTTTTGGTTCCAACCGCCTTGTCTTAGTGAGACGCAGAGTAGGTGAACGGATGATCTTCGCATCTGTTGTTCCCCCATGAAGCACGGAGGAGGAGGTGTGATGTTGTGGGTGTGCTTTGCTGGTGATACTGTCAGTGATGTATTTAGAATTCAAGGCACACTTAACCAGCATGGCTTCATAGCATTTTGCAGCAATACGCCATCCCATCTGGTTTGTGCTTAGTGGGACTATCATTTGTTTTTCAACAGGACAATGACCCAAAACACCTCCGGGCTGTGTAAGGGCTGCATCAGATGATCTGGCCTCCACAATCACCCAACCTCAACCCAATTGAGATGGTTTGGGATGAGTTGGACTGCAGAGTGAAGGAAAAGCAGCCAACAAGTGTTCAGCATATGTGGGAACTCCTTCAAGACTGTTGGAAAAGCATTCCTCATGAAGCTGGTTGAGAGAATGCCAAGAGTGGGCAAAGCTATCATCAAGGCAAAGGGTGGCTACTTTGAAGAATATAAAATGTATTTTGATTTGTTTCACAGTTTTTTGGTTACTACATGATTCCATATGTGTTATTGCATAGTTTTGTTGTCTTCACTATTACTCTACAATGTAGAAAATAGTAAAAATAAAGAAAAACCCTTGAATGTGTCCAAACTTTTGACTGGTACTGTATGTGTGTTAAATAGACTTATTCAGGAAAGGACAGAGGGGGCATGACTATAAAAATGGCAGATATTTCTATTTTAAATGCATTGGCAGGCAAAATGACTGCCTCTGCGTATTTAATGTTAAAAAACTATGGTGAAGAGAGAGGGAATAAAATGTAACTTCCCTCCACCTGAATGAGGCTTACGACCAATTTCCCCTGGGAGGTACCTGGAGGTAAACAGAAGGATACTCAACCTCCTTCCCTTACTTGAGTCTCAAACTCCTACCCCTCCCCTACCTGAGTCTGGAGGGAGCCTGGGAATCAGCCTCTGGTGGAGGGGCAACACACTGAGAAACATTCAGTTAATCTCACATGGACCATGCTAAAGTGAGTGAGAAAAGCACTGTGTGAGCCTTTTGACCTCTGAATTACTGTAGTTATACACTCTAACGTGTGCACTTCAATATCATGGTTGTTTGGGATAAATAGATATATTTCCCCAGTGCTCTCATTGTCATTGGGCTATGCGTTACAATCTTAAAGCTACAATATGTAACTTTTTGGGCAACCTGACCAAATCCACATAGAAATGAGAGTTATAGATCTGTCATGCTTGTTGACGCCAGGTCTAAGAAGCTGTAAACCAGTTCTATGTGCACTATTTCTATGCTTCCCGTTCTAAAATGTTGTTTTTGCGTGTTGTATTTTCGGTTTTGTATACCAGCTTCAAACAGCTTAAAATACTATATTTTTGGTTATGGAAAATATATTTCACAGCGGTTTAGATGGTACAATGATTCTCTACACAATGACTGCTTGTTTTGTCACATAAACTGAAATTAGGCAAACTATTGGCATAACAATTTCTGCATATTGTACCTTTAAGTGTGCAAGATTACCTTTGACCCATTTTCTTTTAAGAGCAAAAACAAGGCCAGCATTTCAAGCTGTATCCAAAATGAAGACAGCAGCAGAGTAAATTTAATCAGGGTGATATTGCTTTCGTCATGTTTGCTTTAAGCCTTAACCACAGTCATCTTGTCAGAGCGGATGATAACATGAGAGTAATCTGAAATGTACAAGCGGCATGAGGCAGCATCCCTGGTTTACTGATCGGCAATATCTTCAATGAAATTACAATTTGTGTAATTCTGACCCTCGGATGAATGGCAATCACTTTCTTGTGTTTATTATCCCTATAATGCGTTAGCCTTACACGAAAGAGACTGATTAACCCTTGTTTTTAAAATGCAGATGCCAGTGTATCCTCAGTGTTTCAGGATGTCAACCCTGTTTAAATCCGAAGAGTAACATCCCATATCTGTTCAAGCAGCAATGCTGTTGGACCTGAGAAATAACATGTTTAGAAGAAAGACTACAGGTCAGCATGCGGTACCAAGATTACATTACATTACAGGTAGATACAGCTACTGTTAAGCATAATATGTATATGTCTGGATAAATATCCATATCACCATGCGGCCCGTAAACTTCATGTGATGTATGAGAGAGAGGTGTATGGATCAGGTGTCAGAGTGTATGGATGTGGCAGGGCAGAGTAGGCAGCTGGTCTTACTCACAGGTCTGTGGGTGGCCCTGCCAACGGTCTGCCCCCTCTCCCATCTCTCTAGGCTGAGGAGAGTCCCTAGCTGAACTCTCTTTCCATTAACCAAGCCACTGAGGTGATTATCCTGCACACCCAAGCCCCTGGAGGGCCTCTCTAATTCCTCTGTCAGGGATTGGGCTGCTGCTTTGACCTCCCTCTCTCCTCCACGCGCCAGAGAGGGAGGAGATGATGCACTCCAGCAGGCTGCAGGGTTTTCTCTTATCTCTGGGATCCACAAAAAAGTGTCAGATTCTTCCTCTGGAACCATGAATCAATAGTTCCTTTCTGACACTGGTGCTGTAGACATTAAGTGTTGGTCCCAAACACCTCCCGAGGCTGGAGGAATAGGAGGGAAAGGGAGTTTGGAAAGTATCCAATTATCTAGTTATCTAGTTTTGTGGCTACACTTGTTTTGTGGGGTGTGCGTGCGTGCCTCTGTGTGTGTGAATTCTCAATTGAAAGCAGTGGAGGTGAATGTGAAAACACCTCTCTTTGTCAAGTACAGTATGTAGTTATATGTTTAGGACATCTAAATGTGTGTCAAGAACCACTGAGTTTGGGGAATTAGAGACAACTTCTAACTCTGTACTGCAGGGGTCAGGGGACAGCGCTCTGTGCAGTCCCACAATTTACCTTTTATATCTGGTCAGATGTGGGAGATTGTAGACAAGAGGGCGAGGGACTCCTTGTTTTATCATTACAGACTAGGAATGCAACCTGTTTGTCTCATCTTTACAGTTGTCCCTGGCTGCAGATCAGAGTAATAAATTATGCACAACCAACATGACAGCAACATGAAATCTGACCAAGGCAAAGGACTCAGTCTGTGTGTAATTGCTCACAGATAATTATGCATTATACCGTAGCTGAGTAACCTCAGACTTGGAACATAACACTGACTGTCAGCTGATTGTTTTATTGTCTCTCTTTATTCATTTCTTCTCTGTGTTGATTTGGTGTTCCATGCCATTATATGGTGCCATGATCATGTGTTTTTTGTGTGAAACAGGAGTGCTTGAGTAAATCCCTCTGTACTTTCAGCTTCAATTGTTTTCAACCTTATACCTTGCAGTTAGAGGGGAGGGGGGGCATGGCCGCCAACTAGTGCAGCAAATTACTTTAACTTTAAGCAACCACAATAGACTATAGAATGGAAGCTTGCAAATATTTGATAAAAGTGTATAAATATGACATTTCATGTTAGCTATACCCCCCCCCCAAATTAGGCCATGTTAGGCCATGTAGCAACATTTTAAATTGCCAGCTTGCTTGTTAGCTAGGTTATGTAGCTAACTAGCTAGCTGCCAACGCTGAAAATGGACAAACTAAGTACATTTGCATATACATATAGTACTTTTAATTTTAAAAATGTTGTCTTTATTAAGGTCTGCTGGGGCAGATATTATGGTTAAAACAATGTTTTCTGAATGACATAGGCCATGAGTTCTGTATTACTATCCAAGTCTGTACCCAAACAATTCGAGCTTCTACTTCTAAAAATTCACCTTTCCAGAAACAAGTCTCTCACTGTTGCCGCTTGCTATAGACCTCCCTCTGCCTCCAGATGTGCCCTCGATACCATATGTGAATTGATTGCCCCCATCTATCTTCTGAGCTCGTGCTACTAGGTGACCTAAACTGGGACATGCTTAACACCCCGGCCATCCTACAATCTAAGCTTGATGCCCTCAATCTCACACAAATTATCAATGAACCTACCAGGTACAACCCCAAATCCGTAAACACAGGCACCCTCATAGATGTCATCCTAACTAACTCGCCCTCCAATTACACCTCTGCTGTTTTCAATCAAGATCTCAGCGATCACTGCCTCATTGCCTGCATCCGTAATGGGTCTGCGACCAAACGACCACCCCTCATCACTGTCAAACGCTCCTTAAAACACTTCTGCGAGCAGACCTTTCTAATCGACCTGGCCGGGGTATACTGGAATGACATTGACCTCATCCCATCAGTAGATGATGCCTGGCTATTCTTTAGAAGTGCCTTCTTCACCATCTTAAATAAGCATGCCCCACTCCAAAAATGTAGAACTAGGAATATATATTGTCCTTGGTTCACTCCAGTCCTGTCTGCCCTTGACCAGCACAAAAACATCCTGTGGCGTTCTGCATTAGCATCGAATAGCCCCTGTGATATGCAACTTTTCAGGGAAGTTAGGAACAAATATACACAGGCAGTTAGAAAAGCTAAGACTAGCTTTTTCAAACAGAAATTTGCATCCTGTAGTACTAACTCCAAAAAGTTCTGGGACACTGTAAAGTCCATGGAGAATAAGAGCACGTCCTCCCAGCTGCCCACTGCTCTGAGGCTAGGAAACACTGTTACCACCGATAAATCCACTATAATTGAGAATTTCTTTAAGCATTTCTCTACGGCTGGCCATGCTTTCCACCTGGCTACCCCTATTCCAGTCAACAGCCCGGCACCCTCCACAGCAACCCGCCAATGCCCCCACCATTTCTCCTTCACCCAAATCCAGATAGCTGATGTTCTGAAAGAGCTGCAAATCTGGACCCATACAAATCTGCTGGGCTAGACAATCTGGGCCCTCTCTTTCTAAAATGATCTGCCGAAATTGTTGCAACCCCTATTACTAGCCTGTTCAACCTCTCTTTCGTATCGTCTGAGATTCCCAAAGATTCGAAAGCTGCCATGGTCATCCCCCTCTTCAAAGGGGGTGACACTCTAGACCCAAACTGCTACAGACCTATATCTATCCTACCCTGTCTTTCTAAGGTCTTCGAAAGCCAAGTTAACAAACAGATTACCGACCATTTTGAATCCCACCTTACCTTCTCCGCTATGCAATTTGGTTTCAGAGCTGGTCATGGGTGCACCTCAGCCACGCTCAAGGTCCTAAATGACATCATAACCGCCATCGATAAGAGACATTACTGTGCAGCCGTATTCATCGACCTTGCCAAGGCATTCGACTCTGTCAATCACCACATTCTTATTGGCAGACTCGACAGCCTTGGTTTCTCAAATGATTGCCTTGCCTGGTTTACCAACTACTTCTCTGATAGAGTTCAGTGTGTCAAATCGGATGGCCTGCGTCCGGACCTCTGGCAGTCTCTATGGGTGTGCCACAGGGTTCAATTCTCGGGCTGACTCTCTTCTCTGTATACATCAATGATGTTGCTCTTGCTGCTGGTGATTCTCTGATCCACCTCTACGCAGATGACACCATTCTGTATACTTCTGGCCCCTCTTTGGACACTGTGTTAACTAACCTCCAGACGAGCTTCAATGCCATACAACTCTCCTTCCGTGGCCTCCAACTGCTCTTAAACGCAAGTATAACTAAATGCATGCTATTCAATTGATCACTGTCCGCACCTGCTCGCCCGTCCAGCATCACTACTCTGGACGGCTCTGATTTAGAATACGTGGACAACTACAAATACCTGGGTGTCTGGTTAGACTGTAAACTCTCCTTCGAGACTCACATTAAGCATCTCGAATCCAAAATTAAATCGAGAAACGTCTTCCTATATCGCAACAAAGCATCTTTCACTCAGGCTGGCAAACATACCAACGTAAAACGGACCATCCGACCGATCCTCGACTTCGGTGATGTCATCTATAAAATAGCCTCCAACACTCTACTCAACAAACTGGATGTAGTCTATCACAGTGCCATCCGTTTTGTCACCAAAGCCCCATACACTACCCACCATTGCGACCTGTGCGCTCTCGTTGGTTGGCCCTCGCTTCATACTCGTCGCCAAACCCACTGGCTACAGGTTATCTACAAGTCTCCGCTAGGTAAAGCCCCGCCTTATCTCAGCTCACTGGTCACCATAGCAGCACCCACTCGTAGCACATGCTCCAGCAGGTATATCTCACTGGTCACCCCCAAAGCCAATTCCTCCTTTGGTCATCTTTCCTTCCAGTTCTCTGCTGCCAATGACTGGAACGACCTGCAAAAATCTCTTAAACTGGAGACTCATATCTCCCTCACTAGCTTTAAGCACCAGCTGTCAGAGCAGCTCACAGATCACTGCACCTGTACATAGCCCATCTGTAAACAGCCCATCTATCTACCTACCTCATCCCCATACTGTATTTATTTATTTATCTTGCTCCTTTGCACCCCAGTATCTCTACTTGCACATTCATCTTCTGCACATCTACCATTCCAGTGTTTAATTGCTCTATTGTAATTACTCCGCCACCATGGCATATTTATTGCCTTAACTCCCTTATCTTACCTCATTTGCACTCACTGTATATAGACTTTTTGTTTTCTTTTGTTCTACTGTAATATTGACTGTATGTTTTGTTTATTCCATGTGTAACTCTGTGTTGTTGTATGTGTCGAAGTTTTTATGCTTTATCTTGGCCAGGTCGCAGTTGCAAATGAGAACTTGTTCTCAACTAGCCTACCTGGTTAAATAAAAAAAATTCAATAAAAAAAATGACATAGGGAGATTCTTAATTGGATTTGCTCGACTCCTCGTGTCCTCTCCTCCTTATGAAAAAGGTCAAAGGTAATTGAGGAGAGGAGGCAAAGTAGAGGAAATGTGGAAACCAATGCTCTTGTATGAAATGAGTCTCTCCTTCTACACGTCAGGCACATTTACAAAATATATCTGTAAAGTGGTTCAAAAGAAATGTAGCTGGTTGTGCCAGAGATTTTATAGATAAAATGTAAGTAGAATATTGTTTTTAAACATGTGCATGGTTTTCTCTCTATCATACATATGGTGATAATTTATCGTTTGCTGGGTCATGTAGGAGACCACGATGTAGGAGTCGAGGAGAGGAATTCATTAATTCTCCTAACCTGATATGTTAAGTATCCTAACCTGATACATTCACTTTCCTAACCTTCTGCTTTAGTTCTCCTAACATGCCACCTCTACCCATACTCCATCTAGCCAAAACCGGAGAGGACAGACTTTTCCCAATTGAGAATCTCCCGACAGACCAACACCATGGACAATCGGCAAAGTAAGTTCAAATATAATTTTATTCCACATTTGTTTCAGACAAGGGACGTTTAGGTTAAGGTGTGTTGCTACAGTATGCTTTACAGTCAATGGAAAGCATCGCCACAGCGGGTCTAAGGCCTCATATGTTTGCCATTGTCGCGTCGGGGATAACAGTTGTTGACAACTGTAGCATTTAACTAAGCCTAACCCTATCCCTTTTCTTAACCTTAACCTCATTCTCCTAATCTGCTACTTTAATTATCCTAATCTGCTGCGATAATTCTCCTAACCTCTGGCATTAATTACCCTAACTTGCGGCGTTAGTTCTCCCAACCTGCTACATAAAGTCACTTCTGTCCGTAGCTGGGTTATGCTTAGCTAAAATGTTCCAGCTGTCTACAAACCATCAGTATCACCAAACCGGTTGTAAGAAGGTTAATTGCTTATTTTTATTTTGACCAGAAATTGCATCCTCCAACAAAAATTGTTAAGTAATGTCCCTTCTTATGCCACTTGTTAAACAATTGTCACGTCTTGATACGTCAATGAACTCAATTAATATATTTTTGCAAATAATTATCTAATTACCACAAATTAAGCTTCTATTGACTTTAAAGATTGACTTTAAAGTATGTCCACGGCCAACACTTTTCTGGTATACAACAGTTGAAGTGCAGGTGTCGGTCTTCACCTCAAAATGTAGAACTTTGTTGTGTACTGTAAAAGCTACTGCATGAAAATGTGGGAGGAAAAATAAATAAATAAAAGCTGGACATGCCTGGTGATTTATTGGACGTCAGAGGAAACTAGCAATAGTTTAGCTTCCATAATTCACACCAGGATCCTAACAAAGCTTCAGGGTCATATTGCTTTTCTGGTCCATGTCCCTCACCCAAATAGGAAATGGGAATACATATTTTGCTTCAACAGTTTGTCTCCTTTTCCAAATTCATACCATACACCTGGGACTCCTGAAAGAGCAGGTAGTGTTCATGCAGGCATTGCTGCCTTAATCCTACTCACTTTAAAAAAATAAAATACAAACTATTCTAATTACATTTCAGTCATTTAGCAGACACTCTCTTCCAGAGTGACTTACGGGACCAATTAGGCTTAAGTGCCTTGCTCAAGGGCACATCAATACATTTTTCACATAGTCAGCTCAGGGATTTCAACCAGCAACCTTTAGGTTACTGGCCCAATGCTCTTAACCACTAGGCTACCTGCCATCCTAATCTAATCAAATATTCAGAATATTCAGAATAATTCAGAATCAATCATGTGTGTTAACTTTTGTGCTATTGAAGTTACCTGCCTAGCTTAGCATTTAAGGTAAAAATGAGATCAAAATATGCATTGCATGTGTTTATTGATTACCTCCACTTGTTTCCATCACAGTTATTGATTACTGCCCTGTGGGCCTTTAGAATACAGGGATATTGGTATTACTAAAAAAATAATACTTGAGTTGGCATCAGAAAGTTGTAGAAGTAGCTCTGGATATTGTTATTTTGTTGTGTAATGTGTTGGAGAGTTTGTGTCTGACATATATAAGTACTTTCTTCTCAGTTCCATGTGAGCATGCACATTCGGAACTAGCAGGTAAAGCTACTATATGTGGCAGCAACTGGCAAGGGAGCATGTAAGTAGGCCAGCCTAATACCTAGTATGTAAGATTAGTAAAAAAAAAGATTTAAAAAAAAAGCTTCAGAATTATTTTAGTACCTACACAGGAGAGCCTGTAGGAAAACAATTAGGATTCTTTTGCCACTTTGATTAACATTTTACTTTATTTTTTTTTGTCTCTCAGGCTTAACTCACTAGAGGTATAGCTAATTAAAACATATATCTTTTCAACTCTTAATAAGTAGGTTCACTGTGCATGCTGATGTAGTGGAGCTTGTTCCATATATCTGATTTGACTAGATTTGGCTGCATTAGCTAATAAGGTACTGTTGTAAGTTTATGATACAGGTATACACAGTAAGATGTTTTGGCTTTAACTCTAGAGTTTCATTAGATACTGCATCTCATTAAAAAAGAAATATGATAACTTTGTGATTATGTAATTCCTCACAGTAGACCCCACATACTTTACCTTTTTGCTTAACAGTGCCTTACAGTAGACTCTACCTGGCAGTGGAAAAGTAATGCCATTACAGCAATAGAAAAAACATACTTTAACGTAATAGAGAATTACGTTTGTAAGTCTGCTCTGAAACGTGAGGTAATTTAAATTGTACCATGGCATTGTTGAATATACTTGTTTCTGATTAGCTTGAAGGGCATTCTGGAGCGTGCATTATTTCCCTAAAACGAGCTGCTTTTGAAAGAAAAAGTTAAATTGAAAACATGATCAGCACTGTTGAATTCGATTTCCATAATGGCAAGCTAGGTCTGATGGATTGGTTAGCTAAATTAGCAAGTCTGTTTGTTTGGTTACCATGGCAACTACTGTAGCTATCTAGTAAACTTGCTAGCTAGCTACTTCAGTGGACATAATTATGGCTATGGTATAAAAGGGATAATCAACTCGGGACTATATATATATGCGTTCTCTGGAAAATAATGCAGTGCGTGGAACACACCTTCCATATTGTTCATTATTTTCCATAGAACGCATATATATAGTCCCGAGTTGATTATCCCTTTTATACCATAGCCATAATTTAACAAATTTGCCACTAGAAATGTGTTCATTAGCCTGTAAAAATGTGTTCAACATCCACTGAAGTAGCTAGCTAGCAAGTTTACTAGATAGCTACAGTAGTTGCCATGGTAACCAAACAAACAGACTTGCTAATTTAGCTAACCAATCCATCAGACCTAGCTTGCCATTATGGAAATCGAATTCAACAGTGCTGATAATGTTTTCAATTTAACTTTTTCTTTCAAAAGCAGCTCATTATAGGGAAATAATGCCCGCTCCAGAATGGGGGGGGGGTCTAATCCTGAATGCTGATTGGTTAAACCGCATTCCTTCCAGCCGGTGTCTATTCCACAAGTTACCGCCGGCTAAATCTATGACCTTAAAATGCCTATTTACTCTGTTCCATCTGACTGCGCAATCTACTGTCTCTTCAGCCCAGCCAGTCAACTTGTAAACTTGATCTACACTATAAAAAGCATCTGGACATTATCTCATATTTCTTTTAGACTAACATTTCGTTTTGTATAAACCTTGCTGTCTGTCTCTGACATTTGCAACAATGTTCCAATATTCACATTTGATCTCCTGCTGTTCCATAGTAATGAACGTGTCGGGAGTTGTGACGAGACACACAGGCAGCTTTTCTCAGCCAGTTGAAATCATGAATCAGCTGGCATCATTTTTATGGATATATACAAAAAAAGGTAAATTGAGAAAAGGTACAACTAAACAAAGTGCAGCTAGTTTGCAGTCTCTTCAGCTTCGGTTTGAAATGATTGTGTTACTATACTGCAACTTTGTTGTTGGCTAGCTCTTCTGAACAACAGTATCCTGACGAGTGAGCACATTTTCTATGAGAGGCAAAATCGCACCGCATTAGCTCATTGTTATGGATGTATCCAAATAAATGTCACTAGAAAACAGCTTAAACAAATGCAAATGCAGCTACTTTATTCTGGCTGAAATGTTTGACATGCTTGTAAATTAGCCGTAGTTGGCTAGCTAGCCAGCAAGGGAAAGAATGTTGCCAGCCAGTATGGCAATGGAACATTTATAAAGAACGACCATAGATACACAACAAAAAGACTGAACGACTGAGTCGCGTGTCTGGCAACAGAACTGAAAGAACGAACGACCAGCCGGCTTGGGTAGCAACCATAGATTTGTGTCGGGACTATATCTTGTGGAAGGATGAAATAGTATGAATACATTAATTAAATACCATTTTTATGACATATGGAAATCATTATTTGAATTTGTTGGTAACCCGTTGTATTAAAGTGATACTGCCCTTATTTTAAACCAGTAGATATCATCATTTGCATACTACTGCTGTGAACTTGTGTCTCTAAAGTGGAGGCCAATAGTCCCAATTGTAACCTCATTTCTATATGGCTGTTTAAAATTACCACACATAATTAGGTTAATTAAAACAAGAGTTCTATTATTTCCTTCAACTTTAAGATAGATACAGCATTCTGCTTTTCAATTATATCAAAGGCACAACCTTTGTGGTTCAAGGACAGCCAATATGATACATTATCTGTACCTGTCTATGTGTGTGAAACTAAAATAACCCAACCTTAGCTTTGGCTGTGGATGTCTGACACCTGTATCTCTATCCTGTCCTGTTACAGTGCTGTCTTATCTTCATGAACAATGCGGTCCTTTTTCAAATATATCAAAATGATATCCTTACCCCTCTCATGCTCACACTCTATCGTTGGTGCATGATCATCCAGGTAGGCAACAAACTAAACGTTTGGACAAAGCCATCATGGTGGTCATCTTTGACTCTTACACGTTTCTAGAAAACAATTGACTAGAACTGTTTGTGAGAGACCACTACAGCCTACAGGTTACCATGAGGATGTGTTAACAATGGGAGAGACGGGAAATCAGACCCCACTGTCAAAGCGCTACTGTTTAATCAAGTGCTCAAGCACACGACGCAGTCAGGAAGTGTTCTTATCCACAATGACATCTAATCACACCCTGAGGTAGTGATGGTGGAGTACAGGCAGCTGGAGCAGTGCTCTCGACTCAGTAGGCAGGATCGGATCGCTCACTGTCATCCAATAAAAATGGTCTGAAATCCTCTCCTAATCCATTAAAGATGTAGTGGTGCATCACGTAGTAGTTAAAGCGTAAGACTAATCACGTCAAGTAAAACGTAATCACGTCTGTTAAAGGGACTCTCTCCAATCCTTGTAGAGTAGGTAGCCTATTGTCAACTCAAATGGTTGCTTGGGACTGTTGGGAATCAGTGCTCAAAAGTGGGTTGTTGCAGATCAAGACAAATATATGCAAATCATAAACAAAAGTGTTTTACTTTTTTTTATTGAATATCCAAAACATACAATATACTTGCAATGAAGCCGCTCAACAACTACACCACACCAGTCATCCAACAGACTCCCATTCAGAGCGACACACAGAAGCATCCAGGGTCAATGCCCTGCTCAAGGGCACGTTGACAGATCTCCCTCCAAGATCCCTCCCACAGTTCCCAAATAGCTGTCCCTCAACCATTCGAGACCCCTCCCACAGTCCCCCCAAGAAGAGAAAAAATAAATAAAAAATAGAAAATACAATTAATTCCATTCCCCACCTTCAAGAACCCCCCCCCCATGCACCAACAACTGAGAAAATGAACCAAAAGAGAAAAAAGAAAATGACAGAAAACAAGAATGCAAAAAAACAAAAACAAAAAACAAAAAAACAAGACATCAAGGACAACTAAAATCATAACAGCAATGCCAATTGTATATTTTTGCGTGCATGTCTGGCAGTATTACATGTATGTGTGTTCTAGTATGCGTTTATTTGAATGAGAGTGTATGTATATGCATGTGTACAAACAGTTGCATGGCATCAGCCTCAGGCAAACTGGCATTAGTTGTTAAAACACTGCCCCTCAGTGTCATTCAAACATACTTTTTATTACGTTTTATTTTACTTTATTTTTTACTTTTATCTTTGATCATCATTCTATCTCCCGCACATAAACTCCACTCCCACTTGTCTCCAATTCCACATTCAGGCGCTTTGTTGCCTTTTCTATTTCTTAACCAGACCCTTAGCTTTCTGTATGTAGCCTATGCACTCTGCAGAATGTGGCATGACAACAGAGTACCAGTAAAGTGGTTGAAGAGGAAGTATGAGTGTTGGGGGTCCCAGGCTGCACCTTTCAGTCCCACAGCAGAAAACTGTAGCCTTTTCTAATTCCACTACAGTGCATGAGTAGGTTTTCTATCAAGAAGGAACAAGAATCATATCTGGAAAATTCCCTTCCATTTGAAAAATCAATTGAGGGTTTGATTCTGAAACAAATCAATTCATACCATTATTTTTCTGAGGATAAATATTGTTGCTATGTGTAGGAGTATACAATAGCTGTTAATTAAAATAAATCACTTTTATGAGATGTTTTCTGTAATCAGGACGAGACGGAATGATTTACAGAGTGTATTGTATAATGTAGATGAATTACTTCGCTTTATGAAATTGTAGTTTGTATAACCTGATGCCGATATGGAGCAACATATCTAGCATAGACGATCCAGGTGGGAATTATGATCCAGAATAGGAGCCCATGCCCTGGTCAAAGCTATCCCACATGTGATACAATAGCTCATTGTGGGGTATCGTGGTGAAGTAAGCCACCATCTGTATGGACTGCAGTAAGGAACCCTCTCCCATTGGCACCAGGTTGTCACAGCTCTGGCTAGGGTGCAACTCATCAGAGGCCTGGCACTCAGTTTGGGTACAGATGAAGGCTCCTCTACAGATGTGGGCCCAATCAATAACTGGATTATTACATCATCCACGTAACTGTGACCTGAATATAAATTAACACAACTACTTCAACCATTGCTCTTATAAATATAACTAAACACCTCACCAACACTAGATATACACTTACATATACTGTACTGTAACAAATCATGACTTATTTATCTATACTGACAAAACACCAGACACACATATGCATATCAGGATTGGTCATGTTCACAACTGTGCTGTGTGCTCCTTGATGACTGATGTTGCTATGCAATGCCAGCTAGACCATGTTGATCAAGGAAATCCACAGGCATGAAAAGACATGTTAGTGATCTCAACCATTCAGTTCCTCAGCGAATATCCTTGTTAGCATATGTGAATTTTGCTCAATTTCTGGTTAATCAGATTTATTCCCTCTCTAAAGCTGAGATAAGAGACTAGAACTTATCATTTGGTATTTGCCAGTGGCCATCTTGGTAATACAGCTTGAAACCTGGAGCAGCTGTGTATCTAGAGGCCTAGAGGAGGCAATATATATTATCTCTAGGATTTGGAGATCCAGGAACCCTGTATATCAGGTTTCCTCTTCATCATTTATTTTGTTCACATCTATTTAATCATGCTAAGCCCACCCTTGTAGATAACAACAAAGATAAAGGTAGAAGAGGGACTTATGTGGGGAAGGACTTCAGAGTGGGGCCACACAACAGTGATTCATTGTGGAGAGTCAAAGCTCCCTTTCACTGAAAGAAAATCCTCTATCTTCACTACAGGCAGTTAGAGGTAATCACCAGGGTTTTCACTCTCCTCATGGTGACTTACATCTGCATTCAGGTTCCACCCCTCTACCATAATGCAATATCTCAGACAAATGGATTGAAGTCATTTATTATATGGTCATGCTCCACAAGTTTAATTAGAACGTTACAATCAACTCGGTCTCGTCAAAGAATTATGATGTGTTATTCAAACTAATGAGATAGTTTACCATCTACTCAAACATAATATGCGAATATTGTTTTTGGTGCAGTCGAATAGAAGCCTTTTACCATGTCAAGTTTGTGTAGTTTTCAGAATTATTGCCGATATTCAGTCGTGTAATGTTGTTGTCTTGCCCTGAAGAAAAAGGTGGAACATTGTAGCCATTTGCCATCCTCTGGAACATCTGTGATTACTGGGTCATCACCTTAATTAACATGAAAAATAAAGTTGAGAATGTAAACATTATATTTTCGAGGACGGGTGAATTAATGGATGTTGAAATCAAAAACCAAACAATTGAAAGCAAAATGTATAGAATTGTAAACAAAAATAAGACATCAAAAGCAAAACCCCAAAACTTGTAAGCCTATAATTTTAAAGTGAGAGCAAAATTCTATGACAAATGAAAAAAATATATATATTTGAAAACGAATGCAAAAATCGTTTGGGGTTAAACTTTCCCAGCAATCAATCCTATTGAATACATTTTGCCTACGCTCTTGCCTGCATGTACTACCTTTTGGTTACGCTACTTGTATCTTTGCTTTTGATGTCTGTTTCTTTGCTTTCACTGCCAGTCTTCTCGATTGTGAGTTTTGGCAGAGTTTAGAGGGAGGTGTAGACAATGAGTCTCCATTGGCCCGCTAGTTTTGGAGTGACAGTTCATCTTAACCCAATCAATGAACATGACAGACTTTTTTCAATTGCCTACTTAAGTAGATGGTCTGATGTCACCACTACGCGCCAAATCTTCCCCCCTGTGCCCGCATGTTCTGAACATGTCGGACCAGTTACCAACACCTGCGCTGAACGTTGTGCAACAGGTAATTCATATGGTTACCTAAGTAGTTAGAAGGGTCAGAGCCAGTGACACATTAAATCATTGATTGGGTTAAGATGAACCGTCACTCCAAAACTAGTAGACCAATGGAGGCTCATTGTCTACGCCTCCCTTTAAACCCCGCCCTTCACGGAAAAATTACACATCGAAAACAAAGATATGAGTAGCGTAACCAAAAGGTAGTACATGCAGGAATGAGCATAGGCAAAATGTATTCAATAGGATTGGTTGCTGGGAAAGTTTAACCAAAAACGATTTTTGCATACGTTTTCAAATATATATTTTTTTTATCATAGAGTTTTGCTCTCGCTTTAAAATTATTTGCTTACAAGTTTTGGGGTTTTGCTTTTGATGTCTTATTTTTGTTTACAATTCTATACATTTAGCTTTCAATTGTTTGGTTTTTGATTTCAACATCCATTATTTCACCCATCCTCGAAAATATAATGTTTACATCCTCAACTTTATTTTTCATGTTCACAATTAATTTTATTTTGAATTCAATACATATGGCGTGAAATTGACCCTATACTTTTTTATGTTAGATGAACTCGTCTGTGACTGACGCGGTATCAGTTTGATAGGCAAAAGCAGAGCGGAAGCGTCCGTACTATTTGCATTTAATTCAAATGCAATCCCAAAATGATAAATATATAGAATGGACCATATACAAGAAAAAAATTGCTATTAAGTTTTTAACCTCTTGAGTTTATAATTGTAGATTGAACAGTAAGAGGAGTTCAGAGGTATTCTAACATAAACAAGGCTGGGTCAACCACTTTGTCAGATAAAAGCACTTGAGGGGTTGAAAACATCAAAATCCTCCTTTGAATACCAGTGAGGATTAATGGACAGAGTGCATTCACAAAGTCCTTGCTGCACCATGGAATGCAAGGACACGGTGTTCCCTAAGTGAATGGGTTGTGCTTGAACAATTCACTTTGTTGTTTTTCTCCACCCACGACAAGCATTTGCAACTAAACACATTCACCTTCAATTGAAAAAGGGCCATAGTTTGCATTCAACACATGACTTCTCCTTACTCAACAAATCTCTTACTACTTCCTCTAGCTTGCTGTTCATAGTTGATTCTCTTCCCATTTTGTGCTAATATTTGTGCCTTGCCAATTATTGGTGCCCAAATAGATTTCTGAGCACCCTATTTCATACATGGTTTAATAACAATGATTAATGTCCAGGGTAGATAATCAATCTCTTCCAAATTTCATCAGTTTCTATGTAGTAAAAAAATGCATTAAAGGTTAATGCTGCCCTTATCTGGTTTAATTCATTACACGGCTGACTCAAGGTAATTTACTGAACAACAAAACAGGGCATGGAGCCAATTTTGTCGCAAATTAAACAGTTTACGAACTGTGCTTTAATGTCCATAACACGATGCTTCACTCATATTTTGCTATTCAAAGTCACTCTGACAAGCATTCTTCATAAATTATGGTTTTCTTGCCATGCATTTATGCTGATTACAGATCCAGTTAGAATGTGAAATGCTACAGATTTTGGTGCATTTTGGAGAAAAATACATTACGAGGACGTGACAGTGTCCAACTCTAATATGATAACCTCAGGAATAACATTTTGTCCTCAACCAGCCCCAACTAAACTGTCCCTTGGAGAATTGTGATACATTTTCTATCAATATCCCAATGTACTAGTGTAGCCATCGTGGTAATCCACTATATGCAAAGCCCTAGTGATTATTCTGCCACAGTCCTTCCATTATTATTCTTGTCTAGTCTGCACTGAAATTAAGCTGCTGTCTCTACAATGAGCTTAGGTGGAATTACATTTGCAAACAAAAACGAGATACTGTATTAGAAATTATTTACTATGGGCAGCCATAAAAAAAACGTTTTATTTGAAAATTCTGTGCTTAGATGTTCTCACAAAAGAATGCATTGGGGTTCTAATCAAAATTTGGTGACGTGTAGGTCACATTCCACATTCATAGCTAGGGTGACTATTCTCTTGGAGAGCTACTGGGTGTTCACACTTTTGTTGGAACCATACCCCAATTCGCCTTATGGTACTAATCAGCTGAATCAGGACAACAATCCCTAATTTACAGTATCAGAAAACAGATTTAATTTCTGTCCTTTTAATACTCTTTCACCATTGCAGAATTCAATTGAAACTATGGAGATGATCTTTGACTTTGGGACTAGCAAAGGAACAATGAAGTTTGCTGGTGATTAGCGCTAGCAATGCATTTAAAACCATTAGTTGAACTAAATCCAGCTATCATAAATAGCATGCAGAATAAAGACAGCATACAGCATAATTGATTTCAGGCTACCTAATCTGACCCAGGTCCTAATGACTTAAACAAAGCTGTTGTATGACATGATGAAATTAGTATTTTTTTGTAAAAAGCAATTTTCAACACTGAGCAGTTCCATACTTTCCATTGTCCGACAGGCTTTCCTCACCTCTGACATGTCAAAGAAAAAGTTGTTATCCCTTTCTCCAGGGGGGCCAGGGTTCAGCCATCTTACAGTGTGAGACAGCAATGGAGATTCTACACATTTGTTGAAATTGAAAAGCAGCTGTGCTATTGCTGTGCTATTGCTATGCTATTGCTGTGCTATTGCTGTGTGTGCTATTGTGTTTCCAATCTGGGTGTATAATCTAGCAGCGTCTGGTGATCAAACCACCTCAATGGAACTTTGAAGGGACTTGGTACGTAGGCATTGACCGATCCAAAATCTTTTGAAGCAAAAAGAAAAGGTTTAGCTTTACAATGCCAGTTTCAAACAAAGTGCCCACCAGCCCATTGAGCTAATCTGTGTTTATTGATGTGACAGGGGGAGTATTGTGACACACCCTTATTTCACCACCACCCATCTTCTGAATATGAACAGCGTTTCCCATTAGAGGGGTCTGCGACCTAATTTATTCACTAATGCTGCTAGATGTCCTTTTCTTCTCAGGGTTAAAATGATTTGTACACAGAGGCATTGGCTAGCAAGGTTCTTTCATCCCCCATTGTATTGGAACTCAGCCATCTATTCCTAATTAGTTGGGTCTTTGTATATCCCTTTGAAATGCTAGTCAGATGGCAAATCCCTACATAATAAGAAATTGTAGACAAAAAAGGAGAGATTTAGGAATAAGACCAGGTTTATGATGGTTTTCACGCTCAAATAATCTGCAATGTTTCGGAGAGATCGTGATGGAGTAAATGCTTGGGCAGCTGGGGGACTCCGTTGTGCCATTGTTGAACATCGTTTTTGTATCCTGGACAAACGTTTCTTCAAATGACTAACTTTAATTATAAACTACACCCAAGTCCATCTGTGAAATGGTTTCCAATCTGATTAGACTAAGGAACTATCGTTGGTGGTAAAGCATCATGGTTCCATTTTCCTCATCTAAATGCAGAGATCTCTGCAAAATGTAACTCATAAATGTGCTACTACTGTATGCTATTTTAGTCCTGCATATTACTGATTCATAAACCATCTTTAAACCACTGATTAGGCTAAACAGTTTGTAAAACATAGAAAAATATTTGTACCCTTTACAAACCCTTTAATAGGTAAACCCTTTTGCTGATGAGCCTTTATTTGCTTATTTTCAGGTCATATAGTGTGGATTATTTTGATAAATTAAGCATCAAACATATACATGTTTAAAGGGAAAAGGGATAATTGACACATTTTTCTGGTGAAAGCTTTAAAACTTCCTCAAATCATAGTCTCTGTTGTAGCATTAAGATGGAGTGATGACTTTGTGAAAAAATTGTCAGATTTATGGACACTTGCAAACTGAAGAAGGGGACCTCAATCACAGTGAAAAGGTGTTGAGAGCCAGACGGAGAGTAAGAATGTTTCTGGATGACATTCACCAAGAGTATAAGTGGATGATGGCCCACCTCGTCTATTGAGTTATGAACCTTTAGACAGCAAAGACAAAAAAAGAAGAAATGTAAGAACATGTTTTATTGTCCAGCTTTTGCTTTAAGTACACAGGACATACTGATACAGATGGATATTGTAGTTGAACATCCCCTTCAAAAATAGAACATTTTAAGAGTTTCCAATACAAGCTCGTGTTTATTTTGCTGTTGACCTTCTGGTGTATTTGGAAGAGAGGTCGTCACTGAAGAGCTGAGAATAGTGGATCTAAAGAGCACTTATTCATATCTGCTACATTTTGCATTCAGTTCAAGAGTGGTTTAGAAGCAATTTTTCATGGCAGTCAAATCTGAATAATAACTGTCCCTGGTGAAAACATATAATTACCACAACCTTGTGGACCAACAAAAGGGTAAACTACTTATCCTAAACCTTTCAATGGAACATTATATGACTTTGAAACTTCCTCAGTTCAATACAATTGAATTATTTGAAATGATTTAATGAGAGTGAGATATTAGACTTGTTCAAGATATTGGCTTTGTACTTCGGACATCAAGCTCTAAAGTGGGGGAAAGAGAATTTGAAAATGGAAATATTAAATAGAACATTTCACCACAGCTCATACTAATACTGAAGCCATTTTATGGAATCTTCTTGACTGTATAATGACTTGGGTGTTTTTAAATGGAATAGCTCATCCCCTTCATTGTCAGTGTGAAGAGGTTATTTTAACTGTTTAGCAGATCCTAGAATGTCATGTGATATGTGTTGCTCCGCAGCCATTATTTACAGTAAGGTTGCTGTCTGAGACGTGTTTGATTTAAAAAACAGCACTGTAGAGGATAATGGAGAAGTGAGATTCATTTAACTTCAAAGCCCCCACATAATAATTTATGTGTGTTTGATGCAAATATATGCCTTTGATTTTAGTAATTACTGCATCCAAGACAGCAAAGGGAGAAAAAAACACAATTGATCTTCAAATTAAGAAAGTGGCTTTTAAGATTCATAAATGTCTAGAAAGGTTCTGTTCTATTGTCATAGCTGTGACACATGAGCATACCATTCTGCACTGCAATTATTATATTTCTTTATCTCATCTGATAGCTTCAAAAAGGCTAAACAAGTTAGAACAAGTTAGACAAATCTATATACCAGCCCCCACTCATTCAGACTGTCACGTCCTGACCAGCAGAGGGAGTAATTGTATTACTTTTGGTCAGGGCGTGGCAGAGAGTTTGTGTTGTGTATGTATTTCTATGTTCTGTCTAGTTTAGTTTTTCTATGTTTAGGATTGGGTGTTGGACTCTCAATTGGAGGCAGGTGTTTCTAGTTGTCTCTGATTGAGAGTCCTATATAGAGGTGTGTGTTTGGTTTGGTTATTTTGTGGGTAGTTGTTTTTGCATTGCGCTGTATGTAAGTGCCTAGTCTGTAAAACTGTCGGTCTGTCGTTCTCTTTTGTTTATTGTTTTTCCGTGTTCACGTTTAGTTAATAAATTATCACGATAAACACGCAACCCGCTGCGCCTTGGTCTTCTCTCCAGTACGACAGCCGTGACAGAACTACCCACCATACCAGGACCAAGCAGCGGAGGATATCTGGCGAGGACCGAGGAACACGGCTGGTAAAGGAGCCCGAGAGGCAGCCCCAATAATTTTTTTTGGGGGGGGCACAAGGGCAGTTTGGCGGGGCAAGGATGGAGCCCCAGGCCAGCTCCCCGTACCCTTTTTAGGCAGAAACAAACTGGACAGGTCCCGTGCTTTGGGGTGATGGGTACGGTGGCGAGGCCAAGCATTTTCAGGCCAGTACGCGCAGTACCAGCGCCCCGCATGTGCCAGGGGAAAGTGGGCATCCAGCCAGTAGGGGTGATGCCAGTCCTGCGCTCAAGACCGCCAGTGTGCCTCTACAGTCCAGTGTTTCCTGCTACACGCACGAGCCTTGAGGTGCGTCAGCCCAGTCTGACTCGGCCTGTTCCCGCTCCCCGCACTAGCCCTAAGGTGCGTGTGCCCAGACTGGCACATCCTGTACCAGCCCAGCCTCGCCAGTCTGGTGCCGCCAGAGCCGCCCGCCAGTCAGGAGCTGCCAGAGCCGCCCGCCAGTCAGGAGCCGCCAGAGCCGCCCGCCAGTCAGGAGCCGCCAGAGCCGCCCGCCAGTCAGGAGCCGCCAGAGCCGCCCGCCAGTCAGGAGCCGTCAGAGCCGCCCGCCAGTCAGGAGCCGTCAGAGCCGCCCGCCAGTCAGGAGCCGCCAGTCAGGAGCCGCCAGGAGCCGTCAGAGCCGCCCGCCAGTCAGGAGCCGTCAGAGCCGCCCACCAGTCAGGAGCCGTCAGAGCCGCCCGCCAGTCAGGAGCCGCCAGTCAGGAGCCGCCAAAGCCGCCCGCTAGTCAGGAGCCGCCAGAGCCGCCCGCTAGTCAGGAGCCGCCAGAGCCGCCCGCTAGTCAGGAGCCGCCAGAGCCGCCCGCCAGTCAGGAGCCGCCAGAGCTGCCCGCCAGTCAGGAGCCGCCAGAGCCGCCCGCCAGTCAGGAGCCGCCAGAGCCGCCCGCCAGTCAGGAGCTGCCAGAGCCGCCCGCCAGTCAGGAGCTGCCAGAGCCGCCCGCCTGTCAGGAGCTGTCAGAGCGGCCCGTCTGCCCGGAGCTGCCAGAGCGGCCCGTCTGCCCTGAGCTGCCAGAGCGGCCCGTCTGCCCGGAGCTGCCAGAGCGGCCCGTCTGCCCGGAGCTGCCAGAGCGGCCTGCCGCGCCGTATCTGCCAGAGCGGCCCGCCAGCCGGGCGCAGCCATCGCCGCCCGCCAGCCGGGCGCAGCCAGAGACACCTGCCAGCCGGTCGCGGCAAGAATCGCCCGCCAGTCGGGCGAGGTCAGGGGCGCCACTTAAGTGGACTACATCAGGGATGGAGCGGAGTCCACGTCCCGCACCTGAGCCGCCTCCCATATAGGTGGGTTGGGGAGGGGGGGGGGTGTAGCACTGTGCTGTCGTTGATGGCAGCCACCCTCCCTTCCCTCCCTTTTTGTTTAGGCAATTTTTCTGTTTATTTTGGGGTTTTCTGTGTTTTTCTTTTGAGGTGCATTCAGGGTCTGCACCTTTAGGGGGGGGGGGGGGTACTGTCACGTCCTGACCAGCAGAGGGAGTAATTGTATTAGTTTTGGTCAGGGCGTGGCAGAGAGTTTGTGTTGTGTATGTATTTCTATGTTCTGTCTAGTTTAGTTTTTCTATGTTTAGGATTGGGTGTTGGACTCTCAATTGGAGACAGGTGTTTCTAGTTGCCTCTAATTGAGAGTCCTATATAGAGGTGTGTGTTTGGTTTGGTTATTTTGTGGGTAGTTGCTTTTGCATTGCGCTGTATGTAAGTGCCTAGCCTGTAAAACTGTCGGTCTGTCGTTCTCTTTTGTTTATTGTTTTTCCGTATTCACGTTTAGTTAATAAATTATCATGATGGCAACCCGCTGCGCCTTGGTACGACAGCCGTGACACAGACTGACCACTGGGAAATTAATTCCTATCTAGTGAGGAATACTGGTTGATCGTATGGTAACACCCAGGTTACTACATACTAACTGAACATTGTGAAGTCCCCACGGATCAGATCACACCTGAATAAGGCATATCAGTGACGTGTGGCCTGTGCAGATCCCTTTTGCTGAATTGGAACATACCCTTACTCTGGAGTTCCAGTATGTTTTGGCCAGCATGTACAGGTAACTAACAAAATAAAGGAAACACCAACATAGGGTGTCTTAATAGGGCCACCAGAACAGCTTCAATGCGCCTTGCATAGATTCTACAAGTGTCTGGAACTCTTTTGGAGGGATGCAACACCATTCTTCCATGAGACATTCCATCATGTGGTGTTTTGTTGATGGTGGTGTAAAACGCTGTCTCAGACGCCGCTCCAGAATCTCCCATGCGTGTTCAATTGGGATGAGATCTGGTGACTGAGAGACACATGCACACATGCATGCGAACGCACACACACACACACACACACACACACACACAGAAACACTTTAAACCACCTATGCTCCTTTGAGACCCCTCAAAGTCACTGAGATCTCTTTTTCTAGCCATGGTAGCCATAATAATGGGAAACTTGGCATTTCTGTACATGACCCTAAGCATGATGGGATGTTAATTGCTAAATTAACTCAGGAACCACACCTGTGTGGAAACACCTGCTTTCAATATACTTTGTATCCCTCATTTACTCAAGTGTTTCCTTTATTTTGGCAGATATCTGTAGATAGTGTGCCAAAACAGCAGTTGTGTCAACTAAGATGCCACGGAGATCGGTTAAAGCTGTCCCTACTGCGGTAGCCTATATTTTGCAGTATATGTTGCAACCCTTGGTTTCCTCAGGCCTCAAATCCTTTGAATCATACTGAGCAATCTATGGGTTGCTAAAATTTTGCAGGTGTACTATGTAGAAAGTATGTGTTGCAGTCTGTGAGTACAACAAGACATACATTGATGAGTTAATCACTTTGCACTTCTATTTCCATCTTTCTCCATCCCAACCCTCTCATTCCTCAGTGAAACGCTAATAGCTGATTTTGTTGTTGATGATTCAAGACCACGTTGTAAATTGTGAATATAGGACTGCAGTCTTTTTTTTATTTTATTTTTTTACTGAGCTTTCTTTTTATTTTAGAGTGAAAGTTTGAAGTCCTTTAAGAACCTTTGAATGGAAACTTTTGAAAATGGACAGCCCTTCATGCCGATTACACCAAAAGACCACTGCCATTCATATGAGATTTATATTTCAGACATACGGTACATAAGGTAAAAGAAGAGATGGACTTGCAGAAGGCACAATGATTGAAATTCATAGAGCATTCAACATCCAACTATGTCTACAATTCCGTAGTTATTGCTTGGAGGAAAAGCACTTTAATGCTAGCTGTTACTCACACACCAAGGCACCTGTAACACTTTTCAGAGCTCAAGAGATTTGGCACATACTTAAATATTTCAAATAACTTTTCCTATAGCTACTTTTCCTCTTCAGGGTGAAACTGTATGCTCTTAGTGGTTAAAATACTAATTATGCCAGCAACAACAACCATAGTATATGGAAAAACATTGATATGCAACTGAAAAGTTGACCCAGTAACATACAGATAGATGTAGGATCTTAATTTGATAACTTTTTTGTTACTGAGAATGTTCCTGCCCAGCAGAAAATGCAAACTTGTGTATTCAAAGTTTAAAAAGGTGTCATAAGCGTTGTGATGATCGGACCAAACTGCAGCGGGGATGTGAATCATCTTCTTGATTTATTAAAGAAATGAACACTGAACAAAAGAATGACAAAAAACAGTCCTGTAAGGTACATAGACTATACATGGAACAACCACCCACAAACACAAGAGAAAATGAACCCACTTAAATATGGCCTCCAATTAGAAGCAACGACAACCAGCTGCTTCTAATTGGAGGTCGTTCCCAAAACTAACATAGAAATAGACAAACTAGAAAACCCACATAGAAATAGAAAACATAGAACATAAACCCCGAAACACACTAAACAAACACACCCCTGCCACATCCTGACCAAACTACAATAACAAATAACCCATTTTACTGGTCAGGACGTGACAAAAGGCTTCTAAAGTTTGTAATTTCCATTTAAAATGTCAGACTTGATTTGCCCTAACAAAAAGTATGTCCATTAATTACAATCCACATAATAATTCACATTTCCTGTTACTGCTAAATTATTTTCCTGCTGTAGAAAACTGGCTCAAATTAAGATCCTACATCTGTAGGCTACATGGCACTTTGAGATCTTAATGTAACACCATTGATGAATGATATACTTTTTCTCACGTCAGAAAATAAATTAAGGTGGAAATATTTCACTCTCGTATTACATGTTCGCAATTCAAATATGCATGAGAAAGATTATGGCTTTTTAGATTGCTCATTGACCCCCATTACCTTTGCACACCATTAATGCAATTCTGGCAGAAAAAGTAATGGATCTTGGGATCAATCAATCTTTTTGATCAATCCCAAGAAAGGGTCATTCTAGTGACATTTAACCATATAACGTATAACAAGGCAAAGCAAAAAGGCTCATGTTTCAAACACACTTGATGTTGATGATCCCCTTACTTTTAATTGCTACATTAAATGAATTGCTATATTATTATACCCACATTATATTATACACATGGATACATTTCTTTGAATTTGTGCATGTTGGATGTTTGGGTCTGTAAAAATGGCATACAACCTGGTAGATGTGGTCCTTCATCTTCTGAGCCCTCAAAGCCCATTTCAGTAAAGGCTGGGGCCTGACAACCCAGTGCTCTCCTGTAACCTTGGTTTCTCATCTCAACAGCACAGAGCCTCACAGCAATGCTGGTGATTTTTAATGACTCCTGATGCTTTTGAACACACATGCACTGTAGAGGGATACAGTAAGATCAAAAGGCCAGGATTGACCTGTTTTTCTTGTCCTCTCTTTGGTGTCAGATGAACATTTCAGTGGATAGCACATTGAGGTCAAAGAGCCTCTTCCGGCTCATTTACTGAGCTTTTGTGTGACATTGCGTTTAAGTGGGGGAGAAAACAACCTATACGCATATAATGACACAGACTGAGTCCTTTTAATTCCTGTACATTTATTATGCCAGGTGGACCACAATGTTAGTTGTTTGTGCAATGATGTTACAGTAACAAATGACATATATTATGTAATTATACGTACAAGCAATATGAATACACAATACTATCCATGCACAAAACTACAGTACATAGTCAATTAATGGCCTCCTCTGTCAGTCCCTGTCCAGAGGAATATTAAAAGGTAACTCCACCACTTTTAACTTTTGGGTTGTTGTTATGAAGAAATGAGTGATGTCCTACACAGTTTTAGTGTAATTTTATGATTTCATGTCTATTGACTGATGTGCAAAACTGGAAATTGCTTCTCTGTGAGGTTTTCAAGTAGGATCCCTGAGATGACTAATAAAATAAATTATGGACATTTTCACCTATCTATATATATATATATATATATATATATATATATATATATATATATAGTCATTTTATGATCATATTGGAACTCCCTGCTATACTGTATGTTGCTCTGGTTGTCTTCATCTAATAATATCTTTAAATATTTAAGTAAATAAAAAACCTATATAATGATATTTATAGTCAGCTAACGCCAATATTTTTGTTGTTCAAGGCTCAAACTCCCATGATTCCATTCAGCAAAACCATTCCCATGGAGCCAGGTTTCTGGTCTGGAAGCACGCTTTCGACTACAGTCTTCTTTCGGTACTGCAGCTTACCTGACAACTGGCCCAGAAAGACATCTCCCATAGACGGCTCCACAGAGAAGTCCGATTTAGAAATTCCTAATATGATTCATATAATCGTTGCTGAGGCTAATTTAAAAAATAAAATGTTATATTCATCCACTGTCTGCCATGATATTGAATAACGTGACGTCATCGCTGCTCGCGCTGCTCCTTGTGCACATTGAGTGCTAGTGTGCATGTAAAGTTGGGTCAAGTAAACCGCATGCAACCCGGATATAGACGGTCTATGAATCGGAGTACGTGAAGGTGATCAGATTACGTTGAAAACAGTGGTCGGACATCATGTGAATTACTTGTATCTTCATACTTTTATTAGTTCCAATAGGCCTACAGTGTTGTTGGATGGTTATTTGGACAGTCGCTAAGGCAGCATTTAGTTGTTTTTTTAAAACACTTTATTTCAGATGCAGCAGGGTTAGCTACTTAGCTAGCATTGCTAATGTTAGTACCAAAGATACAACAGGCTTCAATCATGAGAGACTAGGATTCCGCAGTGATTTGCCTGTAAATGTCATAATAAATGTGGTGTTCTATCATGCCTACATGTTGTTTGGACTGTTGTTTAAGACAGTCGTTAAGATACAATTCAGCTGTTATTGTTGCAATCACTATTATTTTGGATGTAGCAGTCGGGCTAGCTAGCATGCTAGCTAACCATTACCAGACAAAGTAACTTATGGTTAGAATTCGTTAACATCTAATTATTGTTTGCCGTAATGCAGTTGACTGGTGACAGTGACATGAACACACACATATTATATATATACATATACACAATTGAAGTCAGATGTGTCACGGTTGTCGTAAGGAGGAGCGGACCAAAGTGCAGCGTGTGTGTCGTTCCACATTTTATTTACACTGTGAAACTATGCAATACATAAATAAACTGAATGACAAAAACAACAAACCCTGACTCAAAGGATAATCTCCCACAAATCCAGGTGGGACAAACACCAACTTAAATATGACCTCCAATTAGAGACAACGATGACCAGCTGCCTCTAATTGGAGATCATCCCAAACACAGCCCAACATAGAAATACAAAACTAGAAAAACCCAACATAGAAATACAAAACTAGAACATAACAACATAGAAAAACTAAACTAGAAAACCCCCCTGTCACGCCCAGACCTACTCTACCATAGAAAATAACAGCTTACTATGGTCAGGATGTGACAGGATGTTTACATACACCTTAGCGATTTACATTTAAACTCAGCTTTTCACAATTCCTGACATTTAATCCTAGTAGAAATTCCCTGTCTTAGGTCAGTTAGGATCACCACTTTATTTTAAGAATGTCTGTCATAGGTGTTGTATAGATGAGACCAAGACGCAGCGGGTTGCGTGCTCAACATACTATTTATTAAATACGTGAACACGAAAAAAACAAGAAAATACAGAAACACGACAGGAACAGTTTTGCAGGCTAACAAAACGCAGTGCAAAAACAACTACCCACGAAAACCAAACAAACACACACCTACTTATAGGACTCCCAATCAGAGGCAACTAGAAACACGTGCCTCCAATTGAGAGTCCAGCACCCAACACTACACAGAAAAACAAGCCTAGAACCTATACCAAAACTAACACACCCCACTACACCACACACAAAACCCCATAATACAAAACAAATATACCTCTGCCACGTCCTGACCAAATATAATACAAATAATACCTAAATATTGGTCAGGACGTGACATTACCCCCCCCCCTAAAGGTGCATACACCGAATGCACCAACAAAAGAAAACCCAATACAAAAATAAACCCCCCCTAAACTAAAGGGAGGGAAGGGAGGGTGGCTGCCGTCAACGACGGGCACTGTGCTACACCCCCCCCTCCTCAACCCACCTATATTGGAGGTGGCTCCGGTTCTGACCTACTGCCCTCCAGACCGTAGACAGACTTGCTTGGCCTAGGACAGCTCCGGGCAGACGGGCCACTCTGGCAGCTCCGGGCAGACGGGCCACTCTGGCTGATCCGGGCAGACGGGCCACTCCGGCTGATCCGGGCAGACGGGCCACTCCGGCTGATCCGGGCAGACGGGCCATTCCGGCTGATCCGGGCAGACGGGCCACTCCGGCTGATCCGGGCAGACGGGCCTCTCTGGCAGCTCCGGGCAGACGGGCCGCTCTGGCTGATCCGGGCAGACGGGCCGCTCTGGCTGATCCGGGCAGACGGGCCGCTCTGGCTGACCCGGGCAGACGGGCCGCTCTGGCATCTCCGGGCAGACGGGCCGCTCTGGCATCTCCGGGCTGGCGGGCAGCTCTGGCGACTCCTGACTGGCGGGCAGCTCTGGCGACTCCTGACTGGCGGGCAGCTCTGGCGACTCCTGACTGGCGGGCAGCTCTGGCGACTCCTGACTGGCGGGCAGCTCTGGCGACTCCTGACTGGCGGGCAGCTCTGGCGACTCCTGACTGGCGGGCAGCTCTGGCGACTCCTGACTGGCGAGCGGCTCTGGCGGCATCAGACTGGCGAGGCTGGGCTGACGCACTAGATGCCTGATGCGTGGGGCTGGTACTGGACGTGCCAGCCTGGAGACACGCACCTCAAGTGTGGCGGGAAACACTGGACCGTAGAGGCGCACTGGCGGTCTCGAGCGCAGGGTTGGCATCACCCCTTCTGGCTGGATGCCCACTCTCCCCTGGCACATGCGGGGCGCTGGTACTTCGCATACCGGCCTGAAAATACCAGGCCTCACCATAGCACCTACCCCAAAGCACGGGACCTGTCCAGTCTGTTTCTGTCCAAAAAGGGTACGGGGAGCTGGCCTGGGTCTCCAATCTCGCCCCGCCAAACAGCCCTTGTGCCCCCCCCAAAAAAATGATTGGGGCTGCCTCTCGGGCTCCCTTACCCGCCATGTTCCCCAGTCCTCGCCAGAATTCCTCCGCTGCTTGGTCCTGGTATGGTGGGTAGTTCTGTCACAGGTGTCGTATAGATGAGACCAAGACGCAGCGGGTTGCGTGCTCAACATACTATTTATTAAATACGTGAACACGAAAAAAACAAGAAAATACAGAAACACGACAGGAACAGTTTTGCAGGCTAACAAAACGCAGTGCAAAAACAACTACCCACGAAAACCAAACAAACACACACCTACTTATAGGACTCCCAATCAGAGGCAACTAGAAACACGTGCCTCCAATTGAGAGTCCAGCACCCAACACTACACATAGAAAAACAAACCTAGAACTTTTACCAAAACTAACACACCCCACTACACCACACACAAAACCCCATAATACAAAACAAATATACCTCTACCACGTCCTGACCAAATATAATACAAATAATACCTAAATATTGGTCAGGATGTGACAATGTGAAATGTCTGAATAATAGTAGAGAAACTGATTTATTTCAGCATTTATTTCTTTTATCACATTCCCAGTGGGTCAGAAGTTTACATGCACTCAATTAGTATTTGGTAGCATTGCCTTTAAATTGTTTAACTTGGGTCAAACGATTCGGGTAGCCTTCCACAAGTTTCCCACAATAAGTTGGGTGAATTTTGGCCCATTCCTCCTGACAGAGCTGGTGTAACTGAATCCGGTTTGTTGGCCTCCTTGCTTGTACACACTTTTTCAGTTCTGGCCACAAATGTTCTATAGGATTGAGGTCAGGGCTTTGTGATGGCCACTCCAATACCTTAACTTTGTTGTCCTTTAAGCCATTTTGCCACAACTTTGGAAGTATGCTTGGGGTCATTGTCCATTTGGAAAACCCATTTGCGACCAACCTTTAACTTCCTGACTGACGTCTTGAGATGTTGCTTCAATATATCCACATAATTTCCATCCACATAATTTCCATCGACATGATGCCATCTATTTTGTGAAGTGCACCAGTCCCTCCTGCAGCAAAGCACTCCCACAACATGATGCTGCCACCCCGTGCTTCACGGTTGGGATGGTGTTCTTCGGCTTGCAAGCCTCCCCTTTTTTCCTCCAAACATAGTGATAGTCATTATGGCCAAACAGTTCTATTTTTGTTTAATCAGACCAGAGGACACTTCTCGAAAAAGTACGATCTTTGTCCCCATGTGCAGTTGCAAACAGTAGTCTGGCTTTTTTATGGCTGTTTTGGAGCAGTGGCTTCTTCCTTGCTGAGCGGCCTTTCAGGTTATTTCGATATAGGACTCATTTTACTGTGGATATAGATACCTTTGTACCTGTTTCCTCCAACATCTTCACAAGGTCCTTTGCTGTTTTTCTGGGATTGATTTGCACCAAAAAGGTTCATCTCTAGGAGACAGAACGCGTCTCCTTCCTGAGCGGTATGACGGCTGTGTGGTCCCATGGTGTTTATACTTGCGTACTATTGTTTGTACAGATGAACGTGGTACCTTCAGGCATTTGGAAATTGCTCCCAAGGATGAACCAGACTTGTGTCTATCATTTTTCTGAGGTTTTAGCTTATTTCTTTTGATTTTCCCATGATGTCAGGCAAAGAGGCACTGAGTTTGAAGGTAGGCTTTGAAATACAACCACAGGTACACCTCTAATTGACTCAAATTATGTCAATTAGCCTATTAGAAGCTTCTAAAGCCATGACACCATTTTCTGGAATTTTCCAAGCTGTTTAAAGGCACAGTCAAGTTAGTGTATGTAAACTTATGACCCACTGGAATTGTGATACAGTGAACTTTAAATGAAATAATTGTTGGAAAAATGTATTGTGTCATGCACAAAGTAGATGTCCTAACCGACTTGCCAAAAATAATTTGTTAACAAGAAATATGTGGAGTGGTTGAAAAACGAGTTTTAATGACTCCAACCTAAGTGTATGTAAACTTCCGACTTCAACTGTATGTATATATTGGGTCAAGTAAACCGCATGCATATATATATATATGAGTGTGTATATAGATATGTATATATATGTGTGTATATATATATGTCAATATAGACATATATATGTGTATATATGTGTATATATATACATATATATATAGTGAGGGAAAAAAGTATTTGATCCCCTGCTGATTTTGTACGTTTGCCCACTGACAAAGAAATGATGAGTCTGTAATTTTAATGGTAGGTTTATTTTGAACAGTGAGAGACAGAATAACAATAAAACAATCCAGAAAAACGCATGTCAAAAATGTTATAAATTGATTTGCATTTTAATGAGGGAAATAAGTATTTGACCCCTCTGCAAAAATTGACTTACTACTTGGTGGCAAAACCCTTGTTGGCAATCACAGAGGTCAGACGTTTCTTGTAGTTGGCCACCGTGTTTTCACACATCTCAGGAGGGATTTTGTCCCACTCCTCTTTGCAGATCTTCTCCAAATCATTAAGGTTTCGAGGCTGACGTTTGGCAACTCAAACCTTCAGCTCCCTCCACAGATTTTCTATGGGATTAAGGTCTGGAGACTGGCTAGGCCACTCCAGGACCTTAATGTGCTTCTTCTTGAGCCACTCCTTTGTTGCCTTGGCCGTGTGTTTTGGGTCATTGTCATGTTGGAATACCCATCCACAACCCATTTTCAATGCCCTGGCTGAGGGAAGGAGGTTCTCACCCAAGATTTGACGGTACATGGCCCCGTCCATCGTCCCTTTGATGCATTGAAGTTGTCCTGTCCCCTTAGCAGAAAAACACCCCCAAAGCATAATGTTTCCACCTCCATGTTTGATGGTGGGGATGGTGGTCTTTGGGGTCATAGGCAGCATTCCTCCTCCTCCAAACACGATGAGTTGAGTTGATGCCAAAAGAGCTCTATTTTGGTCTCATCTGACCACAACACTTTCACCCAGTTGTCCTCTGAATCATTCAGATGTTCATTGGCAAACTTCAGACGGGCATGTATATGTGCTTTATTGAGCAGGGGGACCTTGCGGGCGCTGTAGGATTTCAATCCTTCACGGCGTAGTGTGTAACAATTGTTTTCTTGGTGACTATGGTCCCAGCTGCCTTGAGATCATTGACATGATCATCCCGTGTAGTTCTGGGCTGATTCCTCACCGTTCTCATGATCATTGCAACTCCACGAGGTGAGAACTTGCATGGAGCCTCAGGCCGAGGGAGATTGACAGTTCTTTTGTGTTTGTTCCATTTGCGAATAATCGCACCAACTGTTGTCACCTTCTCACCAAGCTGCTTGCCGATGGTCTTGTAGCTCATTCCAACCTTGTGTAGGTCTACAATCTTGTCCCTGACATCCTTGAAGAGCTTTTTGGTCTTGGCCATGGTGGAGAGTTTGGAATCTGATTGATTGATTGATTGATTCTGTGGACAGGTGTCTTTAATACAGGTAACAAGCTGAGTGTCACGATCGTCAAAAGTAGTCGACCAAGGTGCAGCATGGTAAGTGTTCATCCTTGTATTTATTTTAAATCAGAACACTAAACACAAAATAAGAAACAAAGAAAATACGACCGTCACATTCTGTAGGCACACAAAGCAATACAAAAATAAGATCCCACAAACACAGGTGGAAAAAAGGCTGCCTAAGTATGGTTCCTAATCAGAGACAACACTAGACAGCTGCCTCTGGTTAGGAACCATACTCGGCCCAACACAAAGAAATACAAAACATAGAATGCCCACCCCACACCCTGACCTAACCACATTGAGAAAGGGAAGACATTCTCCTCCCTCATGTGGTACCCTTCCTGCAGGCTCATCCTGACATGACCCTCCAGCATGACAATGCCACCAGCCATACTGCTCATTCTGTGTGTGATTTCCTGCAAGACAGGAATGTCAGTGCTCTGCCATGGCCAGCGAAGAGCCCGGATCTCAATCCTCTGGGACCTGTTGGATCGGAGGGTGAGGGCTAGGGCCATTCCCCCAAGAAATGTCTGGGAACTTGCAGATGCCTTGGTGGAAGAGTGGGGTAACATCTCACAGCAAGAACTGGTAAATCTGGTGCAGCCCATGAGGAGGAGATGCACTGCAGTACTTAATGCAGTTGGTGGCCACACCAGCTACTGACTGTTACCTTTGTTCAGGGACACATTATTCCCTTTCTGTTAGTCACATGTCTGTGGAACTTGTTCAGTTCATGTCTCAGTTGTTGAATCTTGTTATGTTCATAGAAATATTTACACATGTTAAGTTTTCTGAAAATAAACGCAGTTGACAGTGAGAGGACATATATATATGTGTGTGTGATTGTAACTCAAAGGTAATGTGAAATAAACTAAAAACTTATCACATAAACTTTGTCTTTGCTTGCTAGCCAGTTAAGTTAACTGCAGGCTAACTAGGAGGAGCATTGCATCATGGGAGATGAAATGCATCCTGGGAATTGTAATACACTATAGACCTGTGGTCTCCAACTCTGTTCTTGGAAAGCTACCCTCCTGTAGGTTTTCACTCCAACCCTAGCTGTAACTAACCTGATTCAGCTTATCAACTAGCTAATTATTAAAATCAGGCGCGCTTGATTTGGGTTGGAGTGAAAACCTACTGGACGGTAGCTCCCCAGGAACAGGGTTGAGAGAGCCCTGTTGTAGACAACCTTAAAAAATGATAAAAACAAGGATTTGTGTAGTATGACTAACAAAAAGATAAAACATCAAAATGTGGTGGAATTGTCCTTTTAAGAATGACTCCTCAGCTCCAGGCCCTTTCCCTGGGATGGGTGCCCGCTTTATTAAACAGGCATTTTTAACAAGCACGAACTCTGGAGCTGTCTGGCTCTGATTACTCCCCAAACTGGCCAGGGACCTCGTTAGTGGAGCCCTCCCTATAATTGATAAATTTACACAGGAAAGCCGGAGAGCCCCGAGAACTCTGAACTTCATTAGCTTTTAGCTCCGAAGGGGATCTCCCCACTACTCTCCATTATGTTTTTCTACCAATAGAAGCATTGGCATTATACTCAACCCTCTATGAATGCAACAAACTGATTATTTTCAAGATGCTAATCATAATTTTACACTTGCGTGTGTATAGTGGTTGTGAAATTGGGTTTAACTAGGAGTTGAGATGGCCCAGTAATAGGCTGTATAGGATACATTTTAGAGAGGCAGAGACAGAGGTCCAATGGTACAGTTGCACCTTTCATTGGTATTCATTTTGGTAGTGTGTCCACACAACACCTGCCTTCTGGTTAGTCAGGGACACCCCAGTAATTCCTGTGGTGTAATTACTAGGACCCAATCCCTATAATGGATTTTTTACATGTGACATTTAGAACTAGAGTGCCAAGTGAATGGCAGCTAAATTTGCAAAAACTTAGTGGAGAAAATAAATGTATCAAAAGTCAAAGTGTCATTAACGGAGATTGTGAACATGAGCAGGCTTAAAAGAACATTTTATATGAATAAATACGGTATCAAGAAGCATGAATCCTTTTTGTAACACAAACGGGCAATTAGCTCCTCAAAAAGCAAATATCTGAGCTTGAGGAATAGCAGGGTAACACTCCAGTCAGAAAAGCACTTGTGTTATTACTCAAAGTTCTAAATCCTCTCACTGTATGGTTCAGAACTGTATGTGTTAAAGCAGGAAGTCAAAAACTGAAGTAAACATTACCGGATAATCTCTGACCATAAGAGGCTTTTCAAAAACACATGCTCATTTCAGGATAATCCTACTGCTGGTAGTTATTTTCCTGAAAAACAAAATGCCACTCAGGAGTTCTTTATCCTCTAACTCATTGACTCAAGTGGATAGTGAGTACTATATATGATTGTAAAAGCATCAATCCTTCTTACCAGCACTCTGCACTCTTATCCCCTTCTTACAAAACAATAAACCACATTTATTGATGAACATGTGGAACTCGTTGTCTGACAAATACAAATACTGCATCTCCTCTCCTCTGGCAGGTTTTTCTAAGGATATTTTCAGTAAGGCATGCAATGATCTAGTGACAAAGGGGGATGGCAGGGGTAAGGAAAACCCTAGGTAACATACTTGAGTTGTGTCCCGTTCAGTTTGACCAATGGTTTAAGTTAACATCCAGCGTCTCTCATAAAGGTGTCGATAATTTTGACTGTATGTTTCCCTTGATCATGATGAAAGGAAGGAACCCTATGAAGCTACAGATGAGCAGAGTGAAGCTACACCCCAGAGAATGTCAGCCCCAATCACCATCAAACATCAAGAACCCTCTCTTCCTCAACAACCATAATGATAAATTGTCCACTTGGGACTAACAGAAGTTATGTCAAGGGTAGAAGACTTATATGTCACACAATATTGGGTCAAATGGGGGGTGGGGATAGACACAATGGGCTCCATTTTAAATGGAATATGTACAGCCTGTGCTGTCATAAACTTGGGCCTGTGACCAGTGTCAGACCCCACTTTTGGCAAGATTGCTTGAGTTCAAAGGTTACCTTCTAAGGGATCAATCCACTAGGTTGGTCAGTCTGAACCATAACCACTCCAGTCATGTGTAATTAAGTTAAAGCAATGTGATGAGTCTCCTTGGGGGCTATGGGTATGACCCCATTATGGAGAAGTGAGAGCATGACCCTGAGTCTGCATGGTCTGGAGAGGAATTTAACCACCTGTCCCTGTCATGGTATAGATGGATTACTGATGCTTGAGGTAGGGCCTTCAACATTTACATTCAAAACACAATTTTGTCTGATCTCGAGATTTAGAGTTATGTTGATTAGTGATTAGATCAAAAAGCCAATCTAGGCATTACACAGAGACTAATGTACAGTAAGCAGTACACCCACAAACAAATCCACAACCAAACAACAGAGGGAATACAAGAAGGGATGAATCAGAATTGCGTATATCCCTGGCTTAATTTATATCCATATCATGTATTAACTGTTTGCGTCAGTATACTTGACTGCCTTGTACACTGAGGCAAATCCTTGTAGGTGAAATGAGTTCCAGAATATTGCACACCGCTAGTTGAGGCTGCTAAATTGATACTGCGTTCAGCCATATGGTGGAGAGAGAAACTCAGCTGCTGTCCCTATTACCAGAGAGGGTATAACAGTTATAGATATCACACTTTCCCTGGCAAAAAAAATCTGATTGGAATGGACTCAGTGCACCCATAAGGATTCATTCAAACATCTGCCATGAGCTGGAAAGAGATTTGTTTTTCTGGGAATTTGTATTTGTCTGTCATTTTCATGTGGCAATCAGATGATTAAATGTTTGAATGAAATATGAACATGTCTCTTTGAAATGATCAGAAAGCATGCGACACGCCCCCCCCCCTGCCATTGTGATCCCTGAGTAATAGGCAGAGATAATAGGGTCTCAATTATTCATATTCCCTTTATGTTCTTTAAAGAATTGTCAGAGAAGTGTTATATGTCTTAATCTAATTAGGTGAATCAGAGTGGGAGTAGGAAAACCAAATGAGATGAGAGAGATGAGACAAAAATAGGTTATGCCTTGGAGCATTGTAACTACTCCTCTGATTGTTTTGCAACTTCAGCCAATAGAAGTTGACATACAGTACATATATACATACATACATGAAAGAGTAGGTTTTAGAAGGAGTAGGCATATATGAAAGAGTGACTATTTAAAGTCTTTTTGTGAATTGGATTAATAATCTGTGAAAATAGTCTCTTATTTTGCACATTTGCATTTTTATCCCAATATTGATTTGGTGTCACTTCTCTTCAACAACCTTTCAGATACTGTCTTTGTCCTCTGAGGAATAAGGGTGTCAAGGTGGGCCTGAAACAGTGCTGGCAGATGGGAGTATGTGGTTCACAGATGGAGGTGAGTGAACACATTTTCACCATGCTAGGGGACTATAAGACATGTTGCCATGTGAGCCCTCTAGACATCAGCTTGGTTATTGCGTATTCCATTCACTCATAAATAATAAAGTCCTGTTGTCAACCGAAGTCTGTGAAAACACATGCCATGGCATCTCATACACACAGACATAATATACACATCTAGACAAGTGTATGAGTCTAGGTTATTTTATGCAGTTGAATGGGAAATGTCAGTATGTTTCATTATAGAAAATCATGATAGGAGAGACTGGTTGACACATGGGTTGGTTGTCACAGTGCATATAACGTGGGAAACCTTGGGAATTGTTTTGCATACTCTGCATTAGAGACCATCCATGTTGTCCTGTCAGTGACAAACTTTGGGACATTTTTCATTGTATCACGTTTGATAAAATGACTAAAATGTAAAAATGTATCGGGATACTTAGAGATGAGTCGTTCAAATAACATCATTCTAAGAGTCTGTTATTTGTTGCCTTAGACCATTCCTCCATATAGAATCTTTCTAGATCCTTGATATCCTTCATCTGTGCTTATGGACTGCCCTCTTCAATTCAAACCACAGGTTTTCAATGGGGTTCAAGTCCAGAGACTGAGATGGCCAATTAACCATTTCTTTCCTGAATTTGATGTGTGCTTGGGGTGATTGTCTTGCTGGAAGATCCATTTGTGCCAAGTTTCAGTCTCCTGGCAACCAGGATTTTGTCTAAAACAGAATCAAAATTGCCCATAACAAAGATGTAGGTTTGGTTTATTGGATCTCCATTAGCTTTTTTCCTGAAGAAGCAACTATTCTTTCTGGGGTCCACACAAAAAAAATGACAAGTAACACACTGATAGACAAGAAAAGTTACACGAATGTAAAATACAACGATATATAAACAATACAACTAAATAATAATGTGTGTGTAGATTGTGTTGGTGTTATAGTGTGTCTGCGTGTGCCATTTCTGTAATGGGGCGGTGAGTCGGAAACAGGTGAAACATTTTAATAAAACCAAAACACGACACTAACAAGGCAGTACGCCGATAAACAAGAACAATACCAACTGGTGAGTGAACATGGGAGAGTGACATAAATGGGAGGAAATTATGAAAGTAATGGAGTCAAGGTGTCAATCATAATAATTCACACGTGCGAGTAATGAGTGCAAGGTGTGTGTACTGATGAATCTCAGGACCGGTGGTTAGTATTCTGGTGACGTTGTACACCGGAGGGGAGGAGAAGGAGCCGACGTGTGGCCCCAGTCGCAGGACGACGCTGACTAGGGGGACGACCGAGGAGCGGGTCAGTGGGCGAAGGTGGAAATCACAGATGATGTTGGGGTCCAGAATGTCCTCCACCGGAACCCAACACCATTCCTCTGGGCCACACCCCTCCCAGTCCACCAGATACTGGAGCCGACCCCCACGACGTCGGGAGTCCAGTAGGGATCTGACAGCGTACGCCAGGCTCCCCTCGATGTCCGGGGGGGTGAAGGGGTGTCGTGGGGGACAGCATCAGCTAGGGGACCAGGAACCCCCGGCCTGAAAAGGAGACATGAAGAGGGTCTGCCCTTTCCTTCCGCCGATAGATGGCGTGCTGGAGTCTCACGTGCACATTGTTCCACACATCCATGCGCCGGAACCACTCATCTACCGCAGGAGCTGTGGTCTGGCCCGGAGTCCATGGCCGGCTGGAAACCCAAAACACACTGGCAGGGGGTCAACCCAGTGGAGGAGTGACGTAGAGAGTTCTGGGCGTACTCTGCCCAAGGAAGGAAATGTGCCCACTCACCCTGCCGGTCCTGACAGTGACTCATCAGGAACCTCCCCAAACCCTGATTTATCCTCTCCACCTGCCTGTTAGACTGAGGCCGATATTCGGATGGGAGGCTAACTGTGACCCTGAGCTTCTCCAAGAAGGCCCTCCATACTCGGGATGTGAATTGGGGGCCACGGTCTGAGACGATGTCCTCCGGAAGGCCATAATGCCGGATGACCTGAGTGCCTCAGCAAGAGTGCCTCAGCAACCTGGAGAGCAGTGGGAAGACCAGGAAGAGAGATTAAACAAAATGATTTGGAGAATCTATCAACTACCACCAGAATGGTGGTGAAACTATCAGAAGGGGGAAGATCAGTAACAGTCAAGGGATAGATGGGACCAAGGTCGCTGAGGCACGGGAAGCGGCAGGAGCATCCCTGCTGGAGTATTCCGGGGGGGACTTGGTTTGAGCACACGTGGAACAGGAGTTGACATACTGCGTAACATCCTGCACCAAGGTAGGCCACCAGTATTTCTCAGTATGGAATGGATGGTGCGAGAAATACCTGGATGTCCAGCGACGACAGCTGTGTGTGTCCAGGTCAGCAGCCGATCCCTTATCCCTGTGGGAACGTAAATGCGTGCGGGAGGACAATTCCAGGGTGCGGGCTCCCTCTCTAGAACCTGGCGGATGTCCACATCTACGTCCCAAACCACTGGACCTGGGACAGGGCATCGGCCTTGATGTTCTGAGAACCTGGTCGATAGGTCGGCGTGAAGTCAAACCTGGTGAAGAGGGCCCACCTGGCTTGGTGCGGATTCAATCTCCTTGCTATCTGTATGTACTCAAGTGTCCGATGGTTGGTGAGGATGACGAATGGTTCCTTGGCACCCTCCAGCCAGTGTCTCCACTCCTCTAATGCCAACTTCACGGCCAAGAGCTCCCGATAGCCGACATTCCTCTGCGGGGGACATTTTCTTGGAGAAGAAAGCACAAGTATCCAATTTTAGTTGGTCCCCCTGTTTTTTTGACACTGCTGCCCCCACACCCACCTCCGATGCATCTACCTCAACCACAAAAGGTAGTGGGATCTGGGTGTTTCAGCAAGGGGGCGGAGGTGAAACGCAACTTGAGGAGACGAAAGGCCTCGTCGGCTGCTGGAGACCAAACCAACCTACGAGGCCCACCTTTGAGGAGGGAGGTGACCGGAATCCACTAAAGCTGTAGACACAGGGCATGAAGGACAGTCAGCCAGAGTGATGGGTACTAAAAAGAATAACAGGAAGAGCAGTAGATGGACCAGGAGTGAGTATTCCAGGGGATGTAACATCATGTGATCGTCCCTCTACTCTGGTGGACCCAGATTCTGAAGTAAAGGACACTGTTGGCGCTTGTGCCCTCCAAGGCCACAGTACTGACAGAGCCCCATCTGTATCTGTGTGCATCGTTCCGCCCTGGGAAGGCGTGTGACCCCTATCTACATGGGTTCAGGCTATGAACCTGAACACTCGCTGAAGGAGGGAGAGAAGTGATGGAGATGCCGACGCTCCCGGAGGAGGTTATCCAGATGGATGGCCATCGCAATGAGTGCATCCAGGGTGAGGTTGTCAGCTCGGCAGGCCAGTTACATCTGGACCTCCTCGCGCAGACCTCTTCTAAATAACATGCAGAGCGCCGGCTCATTCCATCCACTGGAAGCTGCTACTGTCCAGAAGATAAGCGCATAGTCAGCAGCCGTCTGATTCCCCTGCTGGAGCTGAAGCAGATGCTCACCTCCCTCTCTGCCCGCCGCAGGATGATCAAAAATACATTTAAACAGAGCCATGAACCCCTCATAAGACTCAAGCTCCTCCACCTCTCTCCCAGACGGGCGTAGCCCATCCCAATGCCCGCCCAATCAGCAGAGAAATAACCGTGGCAACCTTAGACCTCTCGGTGGTGGGAGCTCCCATCTGATGTGCGAAATAGAGGGAGCACAAAAGGAGGAAGCCACGCTATTTGTAAGGTGTCCCGTCATTTCTCCGGGAGGGATAGACGGGCATCGCTGACCTAGCGGGTTGCTGAATGGGCTGGTGTGCTGACTCGTTGGGGAGACTGGCTCTAGAATATCGTTGGCTGTTGAGATGCAGACTGCGGAGAAGATCTTCCATGGCCGTCCCCAGTTGAGCCAGCTAATCATGGTGTTGAGGAAGGTCACCTTGGTTATTGATCATCTGGGAGATGTCCGGTTGTCCTGCTGCTTCCATATTTTGAGTTTGTATTCTATAATGATAGGGCGTTGAAGCAGGAGCAATGTTTCAATAAAATAACAAGATCACACCACTAACATAAGGCAGTACGCTGACAAATAAGAACAGTACCAACTTGTGAGTGAACATGGGAGAGTGACATATAAAGGGGAGGAAATTATGAAGGTAATGGAGTCCAGGTGTGAATCATAATGATTCACAGGTGTCTGTAATGATGAGTGCCAGGTGTGCGTAATGATGAATCCCAGGACTGGAGGTTTTTACTCTGGCGACGTTGTACCCCGGAGGGGAGGAGAAGGAGCAGGCGCGACAATTTCACAGTCCCTGAGAAGTTGTTTTGTCAATTTGTTTCAGGTAATTTTGCTGTTTGCTTGAGTAATTGGAGATGGAAGGGAGTTCCATGCGATCATGGCTCTGTATAATACTGTGCGTTGCCGTACATTGGTTATGCACTTGGGGACTGTGAAGAGACCCCTCGTGGCATGTCTTGTGGGGTATGTATGGGTGTCTGTGCTGTATGTTATATGATTATGCATACAATCTGGAATTTTATCACAGTGATATTTGTCATAACTACTATAGAAGAAAAGCAGTTCATCTCTCGTCAACCTTCAACCAGGAATGACTGGCATGCATGTTGTTGATGTTAGTTCTGTATGTGCAGTTAAGGGCAAGGCGTGCTGCTCTGTTTTGAGCCAGCTGCAGATTTACTGTCTTTCTTTGCTGCACTTGACTATATTACCGGACAGTAATCAAGATGGGATAAGACCAGAGTCTGAACAACTAGTACAGTAGATTTGTGTAAAAAACGCAGAACATCTTTTTATAACAGACCTACCCCTACCCATCTTCACAACAACTTTGTCAATATGACTTGGCTATGGTAATTGACCATTCAATGTTATACCTAGAAGTTTAGCTTCCTCAACTGGCTCAATGGTCACACCCTTTATGCGTAACTCCAATTGAGATTTATGTCTTAGAGAATGTTTTGAATCAATTACGATGCATTTAGTTTTAGATGTATTTAAGACAAGTTTATTATTAATCCCCCATTCTGATACTGACTGTAACCCCGTGTTTAGAATTTCAGTGACCTCACTTGCTTTGGGTGCTGATATGTAGGGTGGAATCATCCGTTTAGTTACAAAATGTCTCAATTTACAGTGTGTCAACCAATCAGCTGGCTGAGAGGCCTGACTTGTTTGTCACCTCTTCTGCATAATTTCTTTGAGCAAAACACTTTTTCAATTCATCATCAATCCAGGGGGCTGTAACAGTTCTCACAGTTAATTTCTTGACAGGTGCATGCTGATCAACAATTGGTATTAATAATTTTGCTAATCTGGATTCACTTCCTCATACACACCAGACCGACATAAATGTTTTACATCTTCAGCAAATTACTTTAGGCCTGACCTTTGGCACTTTGGCTTTTCATGTTATTGCCACAACATCCAATAGGAACTGATATTGCTTTGGAGCAAAGCTCTGCAGCCTTAGTGAAGATATGATCAATACAAGTGGATGTCACAAATCCATCACTATTGGTATGCACTTTAGTTGGTTGAATGATAACCTGGATCATATTACAGGCATTAGTCACATTTAGAAGCTTCCTCTTGAGAGGACAGCTAGTTGCTAATCAGTCAATGTTCAAGTCAAGCAGAAAATAAACCTCTCTGTTAAAGGGATACTTCGGTATTTTGGCAATAGATTACTACTTCCCCAGAGTCATGTGAACTCATGGATACCATTTTTATGTATCTACATCCAGTATGAAGGAAGTTAGTTTTGTGATCTATACTAGCTAGCGTTAGCGCAATGACTAGAAGTCTATGGTATCTACTAGCATGCTGGTAGTTGCCATAGACGTCATTGCGCTAACGCTAGTTAGCAATTGTGCTAACGCTAGTTAGCAACTTCCTTAAAACTGCAAGTTCATCAGACTTTGCCAGCATTCTCTGAATCTTTCTGCATAGACCTGTCTCGCTCTGGCTTTAATTGAATAATTTCTGATTGTTTCCGAGAGGGGGAGCAAAGCTCCCTTATCTGTTACATGAAAAAAAGTTAGTTCACGGAAAATGTTTTTTTTTATTTCCCAAACTTTTTATAGTCCCGTACCCCTTCAAACATTAAACCTCCAGCTGCGTACCCCCTCTAGCACCAAGGTCATAATAAGAAATAATTTTGCTCTTTATTTAAACATCTTACATATAAAACCTTATTTGTTCATCAAAAATTGTGAATAACTCACCACAGGTTAATGAGAAGGGTGTGCCTGAATGGATGCACATAACTCTGCAATCTTGTGTTGTATTGGAGAGAGTCTCAGTCTTAAATCATTTTCCACACAGTCTGTGCCTGTATTTCATTTTCATGCTAGTGAGGGCCGAGAATCCACTCTCACATAGGTATGCGGTTTCAAAGGGCATCAGTGTCTTAACAGCGTGATTTGCCAAGGCAAGAAACTGAGCGCAGCCCAATCCAGAAATCTGGCAGTGGCTTCTGATTAAATTCAATTTCACAGAACCGCTTGTTGCAATTTCAATAAGGCTCTCTTGTTCAGAAATCAGTAAGTGGACTGGAGGCAGGGCATGAAATGGATAACGAATCCAGTTGTTTGTGTCGTTCGGGAAAGTAATTGCGCACCCAGCTCATACCGGTGCTTCGCTATATCACATTTGACATTGTCCGTAGGCTTGAGTTCATTTGCACACAAAACATCATACAATGATGGAAAGACCTGCGTGTTGTCTTTGTTAATGCAGACAGAAAAGAGCTCCAATTTATCCTAATCCAGCAGAGGGAGCAGCCCCCTATCCACATCGACGGGACAGTAGTGGAGAAGGTGGAACGTTTTAAGTTCCTCGGCGTACACATCACGGACAAACTGAAATGGTCCACCCACACAGACATCGTGGTGAAGAAGGTGCAACAGCGCCTCTTCAACCTCAGGAGGCTGAAGAAATTTGGCTTGTCATCGAAAACATTCTAAAACCTTTACAGATGCACAATCGAGTGCATCCTGTCGGGCTGTATCACCGCCTGGTACGGCAACTGCTCCGCCCACAACCGTAAGGCTCTCCAGAGGGTGGTGAGGTCTGCACAACGCATCACCGGGGGCAAACTACCTGCCCTCCAGGACACCTACAGCACTCGATGTCACAGGAAGGCCAAAAAGATCATCAAGGACAACAACCACCCGAGCCACAACCTGTTCACCCCGCTATCATCCAGAAGGCGAGGTCAATACAGTTGCATCAAAGCTGGGACTGAGAGACCTGAAAAACAGCTTCTATCTCAAGGCCATCACACTGTTTAACAGCCATCACTAACATTGAGTGGCTGCTGCCAACATACTGACTCAAATCTCGAGCCACTTCAATAATTAAAAAAATCGATGTAATAAATGTATCACTAGTCACTTTAAACAATGCCACTTTATATAATGTTTACATACCCTACATTACTCATCTCATATGTATATACTGTACTCTATACCATCTACTGCATCTTGCCTATGCCGCACGGCCATTGCTCATTCATATATTTATATGTACATATTCTTATTAATTCCTTTACACTTGTGTGTCTATAACGTAGTTGTTGTGAAATTGTTAGATTACTTATTAGATATTACTGCACGGTCGGAACTAGAAGCACAAGTATTTTGCTACACTCGCATTAGCATCTGCTAACCATGTGTATGTGACCAATAAAATTTGATTTGATCCTAGATTCAGATCATTCAGGCGAGGAAAAAAACAGCACCCAGATAGGCCAGTCGTGTGAGAAACTCGTCATCATGCAAGCGGTTCAGTGAAAATTATGGTCAGGAAAGAAAAAAACCTTTAAGCTCGTCTCTCAATTAAGAAAAACGTGTCAATACTTTGCCCAGAAGCCAGGATATGCATATAATGGGTAGCATTGGATAGAAAACACTTTGAAGTTTGTAGAAATTTTAAAATAATGTATGAAACTAACACAATTGATATGGCAGGCAAAAATCCAAAGAAAAACCAACCAGATGTTTTCTTTTTAAGCTCTGAGGCTCTTATAATGGAAAGCTATGGGTTTTATGTAATTCCAGCTCCCAGATTGCAATTCCTATGGCTTCCACTAGATGTCAACAGTCTTTGTTCATTGTTTCAGGCATGTTTCTTCAAAAACAAGCAAGAATTTTGAGTTCTTGTACAAAGAGTCCCAGTTCAAAATCAGTCTGTCGGTGCGCAATGAAGAGGAGGTGCGCCTGCTAATTTTACATTTCTATTGAGCATACTACTTTCCGTATGAAATATTATAGTTTATTTACATTTTAGGATACCTGAGGATTAAATAGAAACGTAGTTTGACTTGTTTGAACAAAGTTTAGGGGTAGCTTTTTTGGAATCCTTTGTCTGCGAGTGGATTACTGAAATCGATGGCGCCAACTAAACAGACTTTTTTTGGGATATAAAGAAGGATTTTATCTAACAAAACGACCATTCATGTTGAAGCTGGGACCCTTGGGATTGCAGACAGAGGAAGAAGTAAGTGATTTATTTAATCGCTATTTGTGATTTTATGAAGCCTGTGCTGGTTGAACAATATGTTGATGTGGGGTGCCGTCCTCAAACAACCGCATGGTATGCTTTTGCCTATTGTACATTGGACAATGCAGTTAGATTAACAATAATTTAAGCTTTTAAACAATATAAGATACTTGTATGTTCATAAATGTATAATATTATGATTATTTATTTGAATTGCACACCCTCCAATTTCACCGGATGTTGTCGACAGGTGTCCCGCTAGTGGGACGCCTAGCCTTAAGAAGTATGTAAGCATTTCACTGTAAGGTCTACTACCTGTTGTATTCGGCGCATGTGACAAATACAATTTGATTTGATTTGAAATGTGGTGGTGGATCTTTGATGTCATAGGACTATTTTGCTTCCACTGGTCCTGGGGCCAGTTAAGGTCAACAGTATCATGAACTTTACCCAGTGCCAGGACATTTTAGCCTGGTTGCCTCTGCCAGGAGGCTGAAACTTGGCCGCAAGTGGATCTTCCAACAACACAATAAGCACATCAAAAGCCACAAAGAACGGTTTAATTGACCACAAAATCAATATTTTGCTATGACCATCTCAGTCTCTGGACTTGAACCCTATTGAAAACCTGTGGTTGAAGAGGGCAGTCCATAAGCTCAGAGAAAAGATATCAAGGATCTCTGGAAGTTTGACAATCATGTAACCAGTCTGTGAGCATCTTCTCTGTTCTTCAGATCCCTTTGAAGAGTGGATAGCAAGTTGGTCAGGATGGCAGTGTTTGCCGTGAGCAGTTCCTCAGCAATGTTGTCGGATTTAATATTTAAATTTTTTTGGTACCTTTTATGGCTGTCTTGATTTCTGAAGAGCTTGGCAAGAGCCTAGGTGAGTTTCTTGCGGCTTCTTTGTAAAAGGTGCTGTATTTCAAAAATGTCCAAACCTGTCGTAGAAGTTAGTCTTTGAGTTACTCCACTGTCTTGTTCTTGGCAGGTTTTGATGGTTGTAAGTGTTTTCAACCAGTACCTTCCGTAGCATGGGTGGAATTATTACCCCAAGAGGTTCTGTGTGGGAGACAGGGAGTGCAAGTTTTTACTCCAGCCAAGCAACAAGCCAAATTTTCCTGATAATCGAATCCTAATCTTCATTCATCTCTTCTCATTGGCCAATGTGTTGTGAAATGGTCTCAATGTATCCCATTTTGTAGTTTTAAGATAGTTGTTTGGTGTGCACACAGATTGCCTATTCATCAATGTTGGGAACAAATGTTTTTATTTTCTCAAGCTGTCTGAAATCTGCACTCATTGGAATTAACCAGTGTCAGCACAGGTATCTCCATCATTGTCCATTAGGGCCACATTGTGAAGAGAAGGGTATATCTTGGTCCCTTTAAGTCAGGCCTTCCCCTGATTGCCAGGCCTCTCATTCCAGCGGGGTGCAGAACCTTTCCTCCCTGATTAATGAAGTGGCAGCTCAAGTTTGTTTAATTGATAGCTTGTCCACTATTTCCTTCTCCTTTTCAAAAGTTCAATTATACTCATACAAAGCAATCCATCATTTAAATGAAGTTGACTGCAGAGGTAAATTAAATGTGCCAATTTAAATTAAGACTTCGCAATCTTTGGAAATAGGATCAGGCTGTTGCAAGGCGCAAGAACATGGTTGATTTGAAAACACTCTTTCCTATATTATATGACTGAAATCGTATAACATTAATGGTAACCATGGTATGTACTCACCTGTCCTTATAATTTGGTTTTAACAGTCTGACTGATTCGGTGACAATGTGTCAATGATGCACCCATTGCTAGCCCAAGCAAAAAATATTTGGGGTTGATTTTAAAATGCTCTTGCAGTCAATTTGATTCCACTAATTGGTATTCATAGCTATGTGAAAGGAGGAGGAGAGATACTGCTGGCAGGCAGGTAATGGAGTGAACCTTCTCATCTTTCTTGTGTCTCTACAACATGTTATAATTATCTGACAATCACAAGGGAAATAGCTCAAGCTACCTCCCCACCCAGAGAGTACATTTTGTGACAGCCTCAAATAAGAGACTGTCAGCTTCTCAGACTTGAGCGTTAACTTGATACTGTACATTTGTGGAATAATTGGATATAGTCAGGTCCATAATTATTGGCACCCATGATCAAGATGAGCAAAAAATACTTTAAAATAAAACAAATACTGAGCCATATTGTTTGCAAAAAATCTGAAAATATGACATTTTAGTTGTATAATTGCTCAGAGAAAGATATTTTGTTTAACAAGTAATGGCACTTCTGTTTTCAGTACTCCAGCTCCCTCCCCTTGCAAGGATAACAACACTGGTCAGATTACATGAAAATGGAGCTCTTTGGCCATGCACACCAGTGGTGGGTCTGGCGTCAAAAAACGGAAGCATATGCAGAAAAGTACTTCATAAAGGATCTATGGTAAAATATGGTGGTGGGTCTTATGTTATAGGGCTATTTTGCTTCCGCTGGTCAATTCAAGTTGTATTTGTCACATGCGCCGAGTTCAACGGTGAAATGCTTACTTAGAAGACCTTAACCAACAATGCAGTTTTAAGAATAATAGTTAGGTAAAAAATAGACAAGTTACAAATAATTAAAGAGTAGCAATAAAATAACATTAGTGAGGTGATATACAGTGGGTACCGGTACAGAGTCAATGTGCGGGGGCACAGGTTAGTCGAGGTAATATGTACATATAGATAGAGTTAAAGTGACTATGCATAGATAATAAGTAGGGAATAGCAGCAGTGTAAAAGAGGGGGTGGGGACAATGCAAATATTCTGGGTAGCCATTTGATTAACTGTTCAGGAGTCATATCGCTTGGGGGTAGAAGCTGTTAGAAGCCTTTTGGACCTAGACTTGACGCTCCGGTACCGCTTGCCGTGCGGTAGCAAAGAGAACGGTCTATGACTAGGGTGGTTGGAGTCATTGACAATTTTTAGGGCCTTCCTCTGACGCCGCCTGGTATAGAGGTCCTGGATGGCAGGAAGCTTGGCCCCAGTGATGTACTGGGCCGTATGCACTACCCTCTGTAGTGCCTTGTGGTCGGAGGCTGAGCAGTTGCCATACCAGGCAGTGACGCAACCGGTCAGGATACTCTCGAGGGTGCAGCTGTAGAACTTTTTGAGGATCTGAGGACCCAAGCCAAATCTTTTCAGTCTCCTGAGGGGGAATAGGTTTTGTCGTGCCCACTTCATGACTGTCTTGGTGTGTTTGGACCATGATAGTTTGTTGGTGATGTGGACACCAAGGAACTTGAAGTTCCTAACCTGCTCCTTACATCCCCGTCGATGAGAATGGGGGTGTGCTCGGTCCTCATTTCCTGTAGTCCACAATCATCTCCTTTGTCTTGATCACGTTTAGGGAGAGATTGTTATCCTGGCACCACATGGCCAGGTCTCTGACCTCCTCCTTAGGCTGTCTCATCGTTGTCGGTGATCAGGCCTACCACTGTTGTCGTCGGCAAACTTGAGGATGGTGTTGGAGTCGTGCCCAGCCATGCAGTCATGGGTGAGCAGGGAGTACAGCAGGGGACTGAGCACGCACCCCTGAGGGGCCCCTGTGTTGAGGATCAGCGTGGCAGATGTGTAGCTACCTACCCTTATCACCTAGGGGCGGCCCATCAGGAAGTCCAGGATCCAGTTGCAGAGGGAGGTGTTTAGTCCCTGGGTCATTTGATTAGTGATGAGCTTTGAGGGCACTATGGTGTTGAACGCTGAGCTGTAGTCAATGAATAGCATTCTCACATAGGTGTTCTTTTTGTCCAGGTGGGTAGGGCAGTGTGGAGTGCAATAGAGATTGCATCATCTGTGGATCTGTTGGGGTGTTATGCAAATTGGAGTGGGTCTAGGGTTTCTGGGAAAATGGTGTTGATGTGAGCCATGACCAGCCTTTCAAAGGGACAGGTTGAATATGTCAGTGAAGACACTCGCTAGTTGGTCAGCGCATGCTCGGAGTACACGTCCTGGTAATCCGTCTGGCCCTGCGGCCTTGTGAATGTTGACCTGTTTAAAGGTTTTACTCACATCGGCTACGGAGAGCGTGATCACACAGTCGTCCGGAAGTGCTGATGCTCTCATGCATGCTTCAGTGTCTTACCTTGACGCGAGCGTGGCTGTGCTTCCCTTTGTAGTCTGTAATAGTTTGCAAGCCCTGCCACATCCGACGAGCGTTCAAGCCAGTGTAGTACAATAATTGTTTTTGTCCTGTATTGATGCTTTGCCTGTTTGATGGTTCATCTGAAGGCATAGCGGGATTCTTATAAATGTCCAGGTTAAAGTCCCGCATCTGGTTGGGGTATGCACGTATGGTCACTGTGGGGACAACGTCATCGATGCACTTATTGATGAAGCCAGTGACTGGTGTACTCCTCAATGCCATTGGATGAATCCCGGAACATAATTCAGTGTGTGCCAATGAAACAGTCCTGTAGCTTAGCATCTGCATCATCTGACCACTTCTTTATTGACCGAGTAACTGGTGCTTCCTGCTTTAATTTTTGCTTGTTAGCAGGAATCAGGAGGATATAATTATGGTCAGACTTGCCAAATGGAGGGCGAGGGAGAGCTTTGTATGCTTCTGTGTGGAGTAAAGGTGGTCAAAGAATCTTCCTCTGGTTGGACATTTAACATGTTGGTAGAAATTATGTTAAATGGATTTAAGTTTCCCTGCATTAAAGTCACTGGCCACGAGGAGCGCTGCCTCTGGATGACCATTTTCCTGTTTGCTTATGGCCTTATACAGCTCATTGAGTGGGGACTTACTATCAGCATTACTTTGTGGTGGTAAATAGATGAAAACTTTTTGGGTAAATAGTGTGATCTACAGCGTATCGTGAGCTATTCTACCTCAGGCGCACAAATCCTCGATACTTCCATAATATTAGATTTTCTGCACCAGCTGTTGTTTACAAATATACACAGAGTGCACCCCTTGTCTTACCGGAGGCAGCTGTTCTATCTCGCCGAAGCAGTGTAAACCCCGCCAGCTGTATTTTATCCATGTCGTCGTTCAGCCACGACACGGTGAACCATAAGATATTACAGTTTTTAATGTCCCGTTTGTAGGATATTCGTGATCGTAGCTCGTCTATTTTGTTATCCAATGATTTTATATTGGCTAATAGGACTGATGGTATAGGCAGATTACCCACTCGCCGTCGGATCCTTACAAGGCAGCTCGACCTACGTCCCTGACATCTGTCTCTTTCTCATGCGAATGACGGGGATGTTGGCCTTGTCGGGTGTCTGAAGTAAATTCTTCGCGTCCAACTCGTTCAAGAAAAAATCTTCGTCCAGTACGAGGTGAGTTATCGCTGTCCTGATATCCATAAGCTCTTTTCGGTCACAAGAGGCAGTGGCAGAAACATTACCTACAAAATAACTTACAAATTACGTGAAAAAACACACACAATAGCACAATTGGTTAAAAGGCAGCCATCTCCTCCGGCGCCATTCAGTTACTGAGCCTTTGTTAAGGTCAATGGCATTGTGAACTTTACCAAGTAACGAGACATTTTAGCCAAAAACCAGGTTGCCTCATCTTCCAGCAAGACAACCACAAGCACACATCAAAAAATGGTTACAGTAATTGACGACAACTCTAAATTTTGCAATGGCCATCTCAGTATTCGGACTTGAACCCCATTGAAAACCAGTGGTTTAAATTGAAGGGAGCAATTCATAAGCGTAGACAAAGGATATCAAGGCTCTTGATATATTATGTATGGAGGAATGGTCTGAGATCCATCCCAATGTGTTCTCCAATCTCATAAAACATTTTAGAAAAAGGCTAAGGTTGTTATCCTCGCAAGGGTAGCAGTACTGAAAATGGGCGGCAATAATTTTGACCACTTTTTTTGTATTTTTATTTTGTATTGCTTGTTAAACAAAATCTTTCTCTGAGCAATTGTATTAGAATAAAATTAGACAATTTTGTATGTTTTCATTGCATGAAAAATAGCTTGGTATTTGTATTTTTCTTCTCAGCTTTATTAAGGGTGCCAATAATTATGGACCTGACTGTATGTATATTTGTGCACACAATAGTTTAGCAGAGTATAAAAGACATACTTACGGTTTTGATTCAAAGAAATAAACTTTAACTATGTTTATCCACCCACAGTGGTAGCCTAGCGATCAAGCGTTGGGCCAGTGACCAAAAGGTTGCTGGTTTGCATCCCTGAGACAGCAAAGTGGAAAAAAACTGCAGTTCTTCCCTTCAGCAAGGCAGAGAACAACAACTGCTCCTTGGGTGCCATGGACGTCCATTAAGGCAGCCACCCGAACCACTCTGATTCAGAGGTGTTGGGTTAAATGCGGAAGACACACACTTTGGTTGAATGTGTTCAGTTGTGGAAATGACTAGGTATTCCATTTCCCTGCAAATCAAGTTTAAGTTCTAAGTATTTAGTACAACTCAGAACTGAAGCCTGTCATTACATGTCAAACATGTTTTTATCCATAATATATAACAAATCAATTTGCAAGTATGATGATTGCTGTGCCTGAGGGGAAGTTTTGTCTTCCTCAAATTATTCTGTCAGACTACACCTCTTGAGCATTATGTGCATATTGAATTAGTTCCGATTAAACAAAGGCAAGTATGGTTGACAAAGGTATATTGTATACTGTCTTTCATGTGCAAAGCATTGCAAACCAGTTTTTAATTAAAAAAAATGTTTTCAATAAAACAAGATACCTAGACAGACAAGGCACATGTGTATGTTACACTACCTAATATAAACTTTGAACCTGTTCAACCATTCAGGTTCTATCCCAGGTATAGACATATAATTGATGTGGACCTTATTAGGGTATGCAGATAATGAGACAATCAAAGAGGACACATCAATCAAATGTATTTGTAAAGCCCTTCCTACATCAGCTGATGTCACAAAGTGCTGTACAGAAACCCAGCCTAAAACCCCAAACAGCAAGCAATGCAGGTGTAGAAGCACGGTGGCTAGGAAAAACTCCCTAGAAAAGGCCAGAACCGAGGAAGAAACCTAGAGAGGAACCAGGCTATGAGGAACCAGGCTATGAGGGGAGATTACAACAGAACATGGCCAAGATGTTCAAATGTTCTTAGGTGACCAGCAGGGTCAAATAATAATAATTACAGTGGTTGGTGAGGGTGCAACAGGTCAGCACCTCGGAAGTAAATGTCAGTTGGCTTTTCATAGCCGATCATTCAGAGTATCTCTACCACTCCTGCTGTCTCTAGAGAGTTGAAAACAGCAGGTCTGGGACAGGTAGCACGTCCGGTGAACAGGTCAGGGTTCCATAGCCGCAGGCAGAACAGTTGAAACTGGAGCAGCAGCACGACCAGGTGGACTGGGGACCGCAAGGAGTCATCAGGCCAGGTAGTCCTGAGGCATGGTCCTAGGGCTCGGGTCATCCGAGAGAGAGATGGGAAGAAAGAGAGAGAGAGAGAATTAGAGAGAGCATACTTAAATGCACACAGGACACCGGATAAGACAGGAGAAATACTCCAGATATAACAGACGGACCCTAGCCCCCCGACACATAAACTACTGCAGCATAAATACTGGAGGCTGAGACAGGAGTGGTCAGGAGACACTGTGGCACCGTCTGACGATACCCCAGGACAGGGCCAAACAGGCAGGATATAACCACACCCACTTTGCCAAAGCACTGTCCCCACACAACTAGAGGGATAGCTTCAACCACCAACTTACCATCCTGAGACAAGGCCTAGTATAGCCCACAAAGATCTCCGCTACGGCACAACCCAAGGGGGCGCGCCAAACCGGACAGGAAGCTCACGTCAGTGACTCAACCTACTCAAGTCAAGCACCCCTCCTAGGGACGGCGTGGAAGAGCACCAGTAAGCCAGTGACTCAGCCCCTGTAATAGGGTTAGAGGCAGAGAATCCCAGTGGAGAGAGGGGAACCGGCCAGGCAGAGACAGTAAGGGTGGTTCGTTGCGCCAGTGCCTTTCCGTTCACCTTCACACTCCTGGGCCAGACTACAATCAATCATAGGACCTACTGAAGAGATGAGTCTTCAATAAAGACTTAAAGGTTGAGATCGAGTCTGCGTCTCTCACATGGATAGGCAGACCATTCCATAAAAATTGAGCCCCATAGTAGAAAGCCCTCCCTCCAGCTGTTTGCTTAGAAATTCTAGGGACAGTAAGGCGGCCTTCGTCTTGTGACTGTAGCGTACGTGTACGTATGTACGGCAGGACCAAATCGGAAAGATAGGTAGGAGAAAGCCCATGTAATGCTTTGTAGGTTAGCAGTAAAACCTTGAAATCAGCTCTTGCCTTAACAGGAAGCCAGAGGCTAGCACTGGAGTAATATGATCAAATTGTGGTTCTAGTCAAGATTCTAGCAGCCGTGTTTAGCACCAACTGAAGTTTATTTAGTGCTTTATCCGGGTAGCTGGAAAGTAGAGCATTGCAGTTGTCTAACCTAGAAGTGACAAAAGCATGGATACGTTTTTCTGCATCATTTTTGGGCAGAAAGTTTCAGATTTTTGCAATGTTACGTAGATGGAAAAAAGCTGTCCTTGAAACAGTATTGACATGTTTGTCAAAAGAGAGATCAGGGTCCAGAGTAACGCCGAGGTCCTTCACAGTTTTATTTGAGACGACTGTACAACCGTCAAGATTAATTGTCAGATTCAACAGAAGATCTTTGTTTCTTGGGACCTAGAACAAGCATCTCTGTTTTGTCCGAGTTTAAAAGTAGAACATTTGTCGCCATCCACTTCTTTATGTCTGAAACACAGGCTTCCAGGGAGGGCAATTTTGGGGCTTCACCATGTTTCATTGAAATGTACAGCTGTGTGTCATCTGCATAGCAGTGAAAGTTAACATTATGTTTCCAAATGACATAACCAAGAGGTAAAATATATAGTGAAAACAATAGTGGTCCTAAAACGGAGCCTTGAGGAACACCAACATTTACAGTTGATTTGTCAGAGGACAAACCATCCACAGAGGCAAACTGAAACCTTTCTGACAGACAAGATATAAACCAGGCCAGAACTTGTCCGTGTAGACCAATTTGAGTTTCCAATCTCTCCAAAAGAATTTGGAGAGATTTGATACAAAATGAGGGTTACAGTTCGCAAGCCCCTCAATATATAATTGGCTACTTATCCATATAACTGTAAATAATGACACAATTCTGTCTTTGGGACGCGGTTAGCAAAACCTACTCAGCTCAGCCAGCAGAATAGGGCCATCTGTTAAGTGTTATCAAGGAAGCCTATGCAAATGCTAACTGTTGCATAGCATGTATAACATACAATTAAGATTCACAATGAAAGATCTGTTCATATAAAATGCATTAAATAGGAAAAGGATCAGTTGATGCTAAATGGAAAAGCGATTAATCTAGACTTCTCCTCCCCTCTCAGACAGAAGTCTAGCAGGACACTTCAAATTAGTATTTGTATTAACATGCAAGGAACAATTTCACCCATTTTGCACCATCAGCACCTTGTATCATGACATGCCTTCTAAATTGCTCTAAAGCTGTATGTTTTCATAAGATAACTGACCATGAGTTTCTGGAAGTTGTACCTGGAATGTACAGTTGAAGTCGAAAGTTTACATACACCTTAGCCAAATACATTTAAACTCAGCTTTTCACAATTCCTGACATTTCATCCTAATAAAAATTCCCTGTCTTGGGTCAGTTACGATCACCACTTTATTTTAAGAATGTGAAATGTCAGAATAATAGTAGAGAATGATTTATTTATTTCAGCTTGTATTTCTTTCATCACATTCCCAGCGGGTTGGAAGTTTACATGCAATCAATTAGTATTTGGTAGCATTGTCTTTAAGTTGTTTAACTTGGGTCAAACATTTCGGATAGCCTTCCACAAGCTTCCCACAATAAGTTGTGTGAATTTTGGCCCATTCCTCCTGACAGAGCTGGTGTAACTGAGTCAGGTTTGTAGGCCTCCTTGCTTGCACATGCTTTTTTAGTTTTGCCCACTAATTTTCTATAAGACTGAGGTCAGGGCTTTGTGATGGCCACTCCAATACCTTGACTTTGTTGTCCTTAAGCCATTTTACCACAACTTTGGAAGTATGCTTGGGGTCATTGTCCATTTGCGACCAAGCTTTAACTTCCGGACTGATGTCTTGAGATGTTGCTTCAATATATCCACATAATTTCCACCCTCATGATGCCATCTATTTTGTGAAGTGCAGCAGTCCTGCAGCAAAGCACCCCCACAACATGATGCTGGCACCTCTGTGCTTCACGGCTGGGATGGTGTTCTTCGGCTCCCCCTTTCTCCTCCAAACATAATGATGGTCATTTTGGCCAAACAGTTCTATTTTTGTTTCATCAGACCAGAGGACATTTCTCCAAATAGTACGATCTTTGTCCCCATGTGCAGTTGCAAACCGTAGTCTGGCTTTTTTATGGCTGTTTTGGAACAGTGGCTTATTCCTTGCCAAGCTATCTTTCTGGTTATGACGATATAGGACTCGTTTTACTGTGGATATAGATACTTTTGTACCTGTTTCCTCCAGCATCCTCACAAGGTTCTTTGCTGTTGTTCTGGGATTGATTTGCACTTTTCACACCAAAGTACATTAATCTCTAGGAGACAGAACGCATCTCCTTTCTGAGCGGTATGACGGCTGCGTGGTCCCATGGTGTTTAAACTTGCGTACTATTGTTTGTACAGATGAACGTGGTACCTTCAGGCATTTGGAAATTACTCCCAAGGATGAACCAGAGTTGTGGAGGTCTACACATTTTTTTTCTGAGGTCTTGGCTGATTTCTCTTGATTTTCCCATGATGTCAAGCAAAGAGGCACTGAGTTTGAAGGTAGGCCTTGAAATACATCCACAGGTACACCTCCAATTGACTGAAATGATGTCAATTAGCTTATCAGAAGCTTCTAAAGCCATGAAATACTTTTCTGGAATTTTCCAAGCTGTTTAAAGGCATAGTCAACTTAGTGTATGTAAACTTCTGACCCACTGGAATTGTGATACAGTGAGTTATAAGTGAAATAATCTATCTGTAAACAATTGTTGGAAAAATTACTTGTGTCATGCACAAAGTAGATGTCCTAACCAACTTGCCAAAACTAAAGTTTGTTAACAAGAAATTTGTGGAGTGGTTGAAAAACAAGTTTTAATGACTCAAACCTAAATATATGTAACTTCCGACTTCAACTGTATCTCAGGGAACCAGTTAGATTAGACAATGAATGGAGACAATGCATTTGCAGAAAAGTGTATTTGCAATGAAGACAATCAAATGGCAAAATATGCTGCATGTTTAAATTCAACAATTTTTCTGCATATAGCAAATTGTCATGGGCGTTTCAACCAATCAGCGTAATTCATTAAACATCAAAGGGAGTGTGAAACAGGTAGCTGATGTTATAACAGCCCTAGATAACATGACCGATGTTGAGACACCATTACCCAGCTAATGAGCCCAGATACAGGCAGGTTTATGGGGAGAGGAGAACGACAGCACAGCTGAGATATACCCATTTCAGAGTAATCCTGTGTGGCTACGACTGGCAGCTGCCCTGGTGCTCGACATGTGGGTAGATGCAGAGTGGCAAGAGCAAGTGATTATGCAAATGAGCAGCCCCTCTTGCTGAAAGATTAAACAGGCCACTGATTGCTTTTAGAGAATCTTCAGACGCAGAGACGGCTGCTTTTTACTCCTGTCTGGCTGTAATCGTCCAACACCTCTCCTTTTTATTTCAGCGTCAACAGCGTGCACAACTTCTTTTCATCCGCTCCTTCTGCATCTTAATATAGCAGCCACAGTGTTCAGATTTTTCATCAGACATGCTTCAAATATGAGGGGTCACTGTTCTTGATCAAACAGGTTGATGTGCTTTTTTGGCAGTATGTCAAGCTCACCAAAAAAGACAGCATGAAGGAGCTCTGTAAAAGGTGTTGCATGCTATTGACCTCAGTAGATATCTTTTCAAGTGGGTAAAAGAACCAAAAGGATCTTTATGGCATTTTATTTTACTCTCCACAAAGAAACCATCAATCATTTTTTATATATTGTGTGAGGGACAGCAGTTTCCAGCAGATGTCGTAAGAGCGTGTTGATATTCCTTTCTGGCTAAATTTCATGCTTGAGTTAATGCTTGATATTCTACTTGTGCATGTTCTACTTTACTAAACACCTTTCTTTGTGGTAATTTATTTCTCAGGATAATCTAGAATGGGATTATATGCTTTTTTGTTCATTGTCGACTAGAATCCGAATTTCACTTTGGACCTGCCTGGGTTGATTGACTACAGTGGTTAAGTGGAAAAACCAAGTAAAGCTGTGTAACCTTCCTATTCAGTATCATATAACTACCTTCATAAGACGTTTTATGAAACCCAATTCTGGGTTGAAGAGGCAATCTATTTGGCATTGCCCATATACATAAATAGTGTCGTTGGATCTAACTCATGTTTAATACAGTAAGGTTTGACAAGACAAACTGCTAATAGGTATGGTGCTGTCAAGTGATAATGAAATACAAATACTATGAATGGCTCTGTGTACATATTCGACATATTATGCAGTGGTCTGGTGCCAAGTTCAGGGGCAAGCTAATGGCAGCTGTCAGACATGTGGCACACGTTAGATGACAATTTGTAAACCTTAATATATTGGATTTTTCAGTAACTACAATATATTATACGTATTATTATCGATCAATGTTGTATTCTGTCACGTCCTGACCAGTATAAGGGGTTATTTGTTATTGTAGTTTGGTCAGGACGTGGCAGGGGTGTGTTTGTTTAGAGTGTTTCGGGGTTTGTTGGGCTATGTTCTGTTTTAAGAGGGGTGTTTGTTTAGAGTGTTTCGGGGTTTGTTGGCTTATGTTCTTGTTAGTCTATTTCTATGTTAGTTCTAGTATGTCTATTTCTATGTGGTTCTTTGTTGGGTTGACCTTCAATTGGAAGCAGCTGCTCCTAGTGGCTTCTAATTGAAGGTCCTATTTAAGAGGGGTGTTTTTCCATGGGATTTTTGTGGGTAGTTGTTCCTTGTTTAGTGTTTGTTGCACCTGACAGGACTGTTTCGTTTTGTTCTTTTTTGTATATGTATTTAGTTGTTTCTCCTTCTTCAAAATAAAAAGAAGATGAGTATACATATTCCCGCTGCATTTTGGTCCAATCCTTACGACAACCGTGACATATTCATAGAAATGTAATTTTCATTCAAGCAACAGTTTTTGCTACATTATTTTATTACATTATTTGGTGGCATGCCAGGCCTACTTGAAATGGGGAAAACCATGGAAAGTATTTGAGTTTGTAAGAATTTGGAATGAAGATGTTCTTTGTCATGAATTCATGAAGCATTTCTATACATCCTCTGTTATTGCTGTATGTTATTTGGATACAGTGGCATGTAATTCTCATAAATGGCTGGGGGTTGTCTGGTATTCTTTCCCCTCCCTTTGTTATCTGTAAAAACAGTCAGAAAACTAGTCTTCCATATAAAATGTCACATTTATGGCATGAGCAGACTGGAGAGGATGAATATTGGCTTTTGTGCATTTCACCCAAGGACAGCCATGAACACAATGCCATGCACATATGTTTTCTCATGGGATCATGCAGAATTTCAGTGCTTACTGGAGTGTCACTTTATGATTAAACTTCATCAGGGTCTCAACATTGTTGGAATCCCAATTGCCCCAGACAAAATGCATTGTAATTATCAAGCCCCTGAACCTCTGTAATGAAATATAAATGGCGGAATCTATTGTGGAAGAGGTGAGCTGATTTTAATACATGTTAATTCCATAATGAATAAACATGTGTACTCGCAGTAGCTAAATCAGTACTTAATTTCTATCACAGTGTATTAGGTATTCATTAAGAGTTGTGGAATCGAACCATTGGTTATGAAATTAGCACCATTGGCCTGTCTATGTTATTTTGTTCAGAGTATGACCAGGAATAGGCTAAATATCTATAATCTGCCTGCCAAACTGAAAAATCAGCTGGTTATAGGGAACATTACATCAAAAGTTTTTTTTTTTAAGTGGTGTCATTGAAACATCTTTTGAATTAGTTTAGTTTTTATTATTATTAGTATGTATAGCAATGCACATGCAAAATAAAATGAACAGAGTTTGTCTTACACATTCCATCATGTCAGAGTCCTCCAACCATTCTTAGCCAGTACAGCTATAGCCACCCCCTCATAACTATCAATAGGTCTGCATGACAGACTGACAGTATAATTCTAGCCATGCTCTATTTCTATTCTATAATAAACTAGTAGATTGATTACACATAAGCATTCAGTAAATTCAAGCATTCATCCAAATGGACTGTCAAATCTACTGTAAACACAGTGTTACATTTTATTATACTGTTGATGTGACAATGAATTACAGTTAGCTAGGGAGATGTCAGTCTGGGTTTGCTCTGCAGTATTGATTTAAATGTGAGAACATATGGCTCGAAGATGATAATGCTATAATTAGGGGTTTTCAATTAACTCTGCAACTCTTCCAACTATTTACTTTTTTCACAACTGTCACCAGTTTGATGCCAAAACATTGACAACAAATACAGTACACATTGACATAGTAAATTAAATAAAAGTGTGTGTGTGTGTGTGTAATCCTCACATTCAACATGGTAATCACTAAGGTGATGGTTTATATTTAGGGTAATATTTTACAGCTTTGTCATTAAATGTTTTGTTTTATGTACTATATTTGACATGTGATAAGGCCACAGGGGTCCAGAGATTATTACAGACACCTATGATAATCTAAAGTACCCAAAAGGGACACTAGATGTCTTCTGATAGATTACATAAAATCCTTGAAAGATGCCACAATTCTGGTAGTTTACTGGTAAACTTAGAAAGTGTCCAGTAATATACCTTCCCTTTGCAACTATGCTAGCAGCCATATTTGCTGCTAAGAGGCAGGCAAACTGTTTGTTACATACATTCTGACGTGGATCAGAGCTACCTATGATATGCTTTATGGACATACAATGATTCAAAAACTCAATGAGAGACAACTGTCCATGGCTGGACTGATATTCTGCTGGTTGGCGGCGATTCAAACCCAGGTGTTTTTTGGTGTTCTGTATGTTTTCGTTTTTTACCCTTATACTGTCACACCCTGAACTGTTTCACCTGTCTTTGTGCTTGTCTCCACCCCTCTCCATGTGTTGCCCATCTTCCCCATTATCCCCAGTGTATGTATACCTGTGTTCTCTGTTTGTCTGTTGCCAGTGTGTTTTGTTCATCAAGCCTACCAGCGTTTTCCCCTTTGTTACTTTGACGCTGTCTGCATCTGGGTCTTCTCCTGAAACATTATAGTACGAACTGGCCCTGACTGACCCAGCAGACTCGGACCAGCTCCGCAACGCCATCTCCTACCAAGGAGTCACTATTGGAAGGCATGAGGAGTTGCTTCGTGGTCTTATGGAAGGGGTCCAGACCTTGGCCAAACACCATGACCGAGTGATGAACACATTGCTGGAGCAATTCCTGGGTTGTCTGTTAGGCAGCCGACCACGACGGTAACATCCCAGCCCCTCAGTAACCCGGCTGTTAGCAGCGTCGCCTCCCCGGACACCCTGATTTCCTGGTAACCCCACTTACCTCCACCGGAACACTTCGATGGAGAGTCGGGCATTTCTCACTGAGTGTTCCCTCATCATTGAGCTGCAGCCCTCCTCCTTCCCCTCGGACCGCTCTAAGATAGCGTTCCTCATCACGCTGATGTCCGGGAGGGCTCTCGCCTGGGCTACGGCAGTATGGGAACAACAGTCTGTCGTATGCTTCAGTCTGGAGGAGTTCATGACGGTGGTGAAGGTTTTTGATGTTCCATTGTCCGGGAGAGAAGCTGCTCGGAAGTTACTCCAACTTCGGCAAGACTCCCACAGTGTGGCAGACTATGCAGTGGATTTCCACATGTTGGCAGCTCAGAGTGCCTGGAACCCGTAAGCGCTGTTTGACATGTTCCTGCACGGTGTATCAGAGGAAGTAAAGGATGAGCTTGCATTCCGGGAACTACCGACGGATCTTAACTTGATCATCGCCTTGACCATTCGGATCGAAGGATGACTACGGGAGCGTTTGATTTCTCTCGCCCGCCCAAGGCTTCCAATTCGCCTCTGAGACATTCCGGAAGTCCCCGACGGCTCCGTTGCCAAGAGAATCAGAGGCTACCCGAGTTCCACCGAGAGTCTCCAAAGTCTACCAATTCACCTCTTCCTGAGCCGATGCAACTAGGCAGAGCTAGGCTGTCCCCAGCCGAATGGCAATACAGGCTTCACACAAAGAGTTTCCGGTATTGCGGGACTGCTGGTCATTTCGTGGCCACCTGTCCACTAAAAGACCAGGTTTACTGGTAGGTGGGAATACTGTGGTGGGCCATACTGAGAACTTTACCTCTTCCCTTACTCGCACCCCTTTTCATGCCATCTTACTGTGGGGGAACCAGTCGAAATCTCTTAGGATAATCATCGACTCTGGTGCTAATGAGAGCTTTATGGACGCTACCCTGGAGTCTGAGCTGGGCATCTCCACTCAGCCCCTCTCCATTTCCATGGACGTTATGTGCTGGACGGGCACTCCATAGGCTGGGTCACCCACAATAACACCCCCATCAACCTAAGTGTGTCAGGGAACCACAGCGAGACGATCCAATTCCTGCTTATTAAGTCTCATCAGGTTCCCGTGGTATTGGGATTCTCTTGGCTCCAGCAACCCAATCCCCTTATTTACTAGTCTGCTGGTACCATCATGGGCTGGAACACGTTCTGCCATGCTCATTGCCTGAAGTCAGAGCAGCCTGCCCCCCGGGACCTCTTCCTGGGGGCTTGGAAGTTGCCCCGGACCTCTTCGCCTTACAAACGCCCCTGCTGTGTTCCAGGCTCTGGTGAATGAAGTACTCCACAATATGTTGAACCGGTTCATTTATCTACCTCAACAAGATCCTTGTTTCCTCCCACTCCGCCCAAGAACACGTGCTCCACGTCCCACAGGTTCTCCAACTCCTCCTGTAGAACCAGCTTTTTGTGAAAGCAGAGAAGTGCGAATTCCATCGCTCCACCATCCCCTTCCTGGGTTACATCGTTGCTGCAGGGAGTGTACAGAGTGTCCTGTCCCAGCATTCTGCCCTGGACCTCAAGTTACATCCCTGCACTGCCTTCTCCCATCGCCTCAAAGCCAAGGAGAGGAACTACGATGTGGGGAATAATGAGCTTCTCGTGCTGAAGAAGTTTTGGAGGAGTGGAGGCACTGGCTGGAGGGGCCAGAACATCTGTTCGTTATGTGAACAGGCCACAAGATCCTGGAATATCTCCGCTCTGCCAATCGTCTCAATTCCAGGCAAGTTAGGTGGGCCCTGCCTTTCAACCGGTTCAACTTCTCCCTCTCATACCGACCTGGGATCCAAGAATGTCAAGCCGGATGAGCTGTCACGCCGCTATAGCCCCGCGGCTACACCCCCGGAACCCGAGACCATCCTTCCCACGTTATGCGTGGTGACGGCACTTGGCAGGGGAATAGGGAAGCAGGTTTTTGAGGTGCAGCGTTCCCAGACGAACTGTGTGTGGGGGGGGGGGGCAGATAACTGGATGTTTTTTCCTGATGCTGTCCGCTCCTCGGTCCTGGAGTGGGCCCACTCCTCCAGGCTTGCCTGTCACCCTCTCGTTGGACCCTGGCCTTTGTGCGACAATGCTTTTGGTGGCCTACCAAGGATCCTGACGTGTCCGCCTTCGTCACCGCCTGCACGATCTGTGCGCAGAACAAGACTTCCCTGCAAGCTCTGGCTGGTCTCCTTCAACCTCTGCCTGTTCCTCACTGTCCCTGGTCTCACATATCCCTGGATTTTGTCAACGGTCTCCCCCCGTCTGATGGCAACACCGCCATCCTGACAGTAGTGGAATGGTTTGCCAAAGCTGCCCACTTCATTCCTCTCCCAAAGCTACTCTCTGCCAAAGAGACATCCCAGCTCATGGTGCAGCATGTCTTCCGGATCCATGGACTCCCAGTGGACATGGTCAACAACCGGGGTCTTCAGTTCTCGTCCCGGTTCTGGAAGGAGTTCTGCACACTCACTGGGTCATCGGCCAGCCTGTCCTCTGGGTTCCACCCCCAGTTCAACAACCAGTCGAAACGTGCCAACCAAGACCTAGAGATGATTCTTCAGTGCCTGGTCTCCGCCAACCCCACCACCTGGAGCCAGCAACTAGTGTGAGTCAAATGTGCCCGCAACACCCTTCCCAGCTCTGCCATGGGTCTCTCACCCTTTGAGTGTTCCCTGGGTTATCAGCCCCCTCTCCTCCCAGAGGAAGAGGTCGGCATACCCTTGACCCAGATGTTTGTCCGCCGCTGTCGTCGTACCTGGAAGAGAGCCCGGTCGGCTCTTCTCAAGACCACCTCCAGGTATCGACGACAAGCGGTCCGCCAACTTCCCCTGGTTTATCGGCCTTTTCCCCATCTCCAAGATCATTAGCCCCTCTGCTGTTCATCTTCTGTTGCTCCATACCCTCCGTATACATTCCACTTTTCATGTGTCTTGAATCAAACCCACGTCTCACAGCCCTTCGTCTCCTATTTTCAGGACCACCCCTCTCCCCCATCTCATCGACGGCCAACCGGTGTACACGGTGAGTCGTCTCCTGAAGGTTCGACCTCGAGGCAGGGGATTCCAGTACCTGATTGACTGGGAGGGTTATGGATCGGTGGAGAGGTGCTGTATCCCCACTAGGGACATCCTGGACCCAGGCCTCAACACTGATTTCCAATGCTGGCACCCCAGTCAACCAGGTATGCGGCCAGGTAGGACGCCAGGTCCTTTTCCCACCCTGCACTGTGAATGTTTACACGGTGTGTTCAATAAAGACACAAAAACGTATAATTGTTTGTGTGTTATTAGTTTAAGCAAACTGTGTTTGTCTATTGTTGTGACCTAGATGAAGATCAGATCAAATTTCACGACCAATGTATGCATAAATCCAGGTATTTCCAAAGGGTTCACACACTTTTTCTTGCCACTGTACACTGCCTATAGAAAGTCTGCACCCTCCTTGGATTTCAACACATTTTATTACAAATTGGGATTCAAATGTATTTGTCTTTTTTTGTCAACGATCTACACAAAATACTCTGTAATGTCAAAGTAGAACAAGAATCATAATTTAAAAAACATCAGGAAACCCTAAAGCAGGTTTTTCTCTAGGATTCTGCCTCTGCTTAGCTTCATCCTGTTTCTTTTCATCCTTAGAAACTCCCCAGTCTTTGCTGATGTCAAGCATACCCATACCATGACGCAGCCACCAACATGTTTGAAAATAAGGAGGCAGTTACTCAGTGATGTGTTTGATTTGCCCCAAACACAAGGCCAAAACATGTATTCCTTTACTTTAGTGCATTGTTGCGCACACATGCATGTTTTGGAATATTTTAATTCTGTATATTTGTATTCTTTTCACTCTGTCATTTAGGTCATTATTGTGGAGTCACTACAATGTTGTTGATCCATCCTTAGTTTTCTCCCGTCACAGGCATTGAACTCTGTAGCTGTTTTAAAATCACCAGAGGCCACATGGTGACATCCCTAAGCAGTTTCCGTCCTGTCCTGCAGCTCAGTTCAGAAGGACGACTGCATCTTTGATGTGTCTGGGTGGTTTAGTACATCATCCACAGCATAATTACTAACTTGACCATGCTTAAAAAGACATTCAATGTCTGATTTGTTATTGTTACCCATATACCAATCACCTCCCTTCTTTATGAGGCTTTTGAAAATCTCCCTGGTCTTTGTAGTTGAATCAGTGCTTGACATTCAATACTTGTATGAGGGAACTTAAATATGTTGTATGTATGGGGAACAGAGGAAGGTGTGGTCATTCAAAATTCATGTCAACCCTTATTATTTCACACAGTCCATATAACATATGTGATTTGTTAAGCCACATTTCACTTCTGAACTAATTTAGGCTTGCTATAACAAAGTTAATACTTATGAAAGAACTATTTTATTTATTACATTTGTATTAATTAGTACAAATTTGTAGAATTTTCTTTTCATTTTGAAATGTGGATTTTTTTTTTGTAGATCAATGAAATAAAAATACATTTATTTCAATCCACTTTAACTCAACAAAATGCGAGAAAAAAAAGTTAAAGGTTGTGTACAGTTTCTAAAGGCACTGTAACCCCTAACCTTAACCACTCAGTAGCATGTCTAAACTAAACCTTACACTGACCAGATTAAGCCTACATTTCTCAATGTTTAAGTTTTTTTTTTATCAAGTTGGTCCATGGATAGAGGTGGTGTAGGAATAACGTTGTCACCATTGCATTCTGCTCTTAAAATGTTCTGGAATCTACAGTTTTCCCCCTTAATTTTTCACTGCACTTGCATGTTCTGTTGAAAGCATTTGTCATTGAAGGTTAGCCTTATGTAATATGATTCCCATACATTTGCTGAGCGCTAGCTTTATGGGAGCTGGTTGAGGCCTTCCGTACCGCAGGCCTCTGGGTAGCAATATACAGTACACACATTTTGATGGATTGGATGAAATATATAAGAAACACATTATTGTAGCAGCTCAGATCAGAATTGTTGATTGATTGTTCATGCCTGACTGACTCCGACTGATGTGGTAGGCTATAGACACGGTAGATGAGTCATGATTCATGGTAAACATTATTAAACAGAGCCAAGGCAGTCCCTTGTCCTTCAGTTTTTGTTTTAGTGTGCGTTTCATAGGAAAACCTTAACTTGGACACTTCAAAGTCATGCTATTTATAAGTAATATGTCTGTCATGGCACTCATTTTCATACCACAGAGAAAAAAATGATGATTGTCCAGTGCAGCAGACCATGCAACGTTTTGTAAGCCTAAAATACAGTTTCCAGATTTCTGTCCTCAAAAGTACTTCAACAGATGTCCTGTCAGACAAAATATTTAAGCAGCTTTCCAAGCTGAAAGCACAAGGCTTGACGCTCTGGGTGTAAATTCCTTTTGAAACATAAATATTCTCTATTTACACTCTGTCAATTAAATGCATTGGTTGATATCTGCTCCAGGGCCCAGGCTGTTCGACTTCTACATTGGAGAATGCAAATTCAAGAGCTCTCTTTTTGGTTGTCATTAGATATGCAATGTGTTCCATTGTGCAATTCCTAGATGTCATAGTGACACCTAGTGTTATGGCAGATAAATTACAGCCTCTCTCAAGGTCACCACAAATCAGTGATTTTGAACAGCAGCAGATTATCATAGTTTTAATGAGAGAGACAGCTAGCGATTCAAAGACATTTAGAATGATTGTTTATTGGGTATAGTTAATAATTCAGTACTTTAAATAAAATGTTATGAAATAAAAGGTCTCCATCATTAGTCTATGTAAGATTACTTAGATTTCATTATTAATAAAGGTACTTTTTGGGAAAATGTAAGAATGGTAATGAAGAATGTTTAGTAATCATGCAATCCTGTACTGTATTCTGGGAGTGTGTGCCTCTCCCCAGTGTGTGTGAAACAGTGTTTTAGTTGAACAGGTCTGAGATCAGCGATTTAATGAGAATGAATGAGTCACACATCTCTACTGCTAATGAAGTCCCGGTCTACTGTGTCTAAAGCATGTCAGTCGAATGAGTTTGGTATTAAAACTCCCAGGCTTTAATTTGCTTGTAAATTTCAAGATATTGGTGTCACTATGCTTTGAGGTTTGCCTCCTAATGGTGTAAAGGTAGTTAAAAATGATACATTTATTTACTTTGTTTATAGATCATTTGTAAATTAGTACAGAACAGTTTGAATTGCTTAAAGTTTTGAGGTAATTTGGGAAAATTGTACTGCTACAGTAATGACAGGTGGGGGGAGGGGTGTTATCCTCAATTAGGTTGACTCTCAATTTACAGTATAAACATTGAGAAACAAATCATTTTAGATATGATTAAAATTGCAGATACACCCAATGATTTGAGGCCAATGAGCTTTTCGTTGAATACACTTCTGAAATTGATTTCTGTGAATGAATACTTCATAATGGGAAACGTGGCACATAACACTGGTCAATGTTGTTCCTGCTTAGTTGAAGTGACTAATGACCATTTTTGTTAATGGAAATAAATGGCTGAACCAGTGCCATAATTCAAAACATTATGAGTGTATAATTTAAGTGTGCCATTTTCCATTATGCCAATGTTAATTATATTTGTCCTCACTCTATTAAAATCTAATATGATATATCAAGCTTGAGAAAACATTACACGCACATAAATGGCTTCAGTGGCATTTAAGGTTTTAACAAACTTGTTATCAATATTTGTATCCAAATTCTAATACAAAATTAGGTTGGCAAGACTTTGATTCATTAGTATGAGCCTCAGATTTGCAGCAACTGAATTACAGGATGCCAATTATTTGCAATACTTCCAAATTTTATTAAAACTACAGCAAACTCAAATCCGACAACCATTGCTAAATCATTACCTTTTATTATTATTTGTCATGTATGTGCTTAGAACACTAGCTTTTCCTAATGAGGATATTACTAAGTTGAATTTGCCATTTTCACCACTAATATGTTTGGCAATACAGTGGCTTGCGAAAGTATTCACCCCCTTGGCATTTTTCCTATTTTGTTGCCTTACAACCTGGAATTAAAATTCATTTTTGGGGGGTTTGTATCATTTGACTTACACAACATGCCTTCCACTTTGAAGATGCAAAATATTTTTTATTGTGAAACAAGCAAGAAATAAGACAAAAAAACAGAACTTGAGCGTGCATACTGCAACTATTCACCCCTCCCACCCCAAAGTCAATACTTTGTAGAGCCACCTTTTGCAGCAATTACAACTGCAAGTCTCTTGGGGTATGTCCCTATAAGCTTGGCACATCTATCCACTGGGATTTTTGCCCATTCTTCAGGGCAAAACTGCTCCAGCTCCTTCAAGTTGGATGGGTTCCGCTGGTGTACAGCAATCTGTAAGTCATACCACAGATTCTCAATTGGATTGAGGTCTGGGCTTTGAATAGGCCATTCCAAGCCATTTAAATGTTTCCCCATAAACCACTCGAGTGTTGCTTTAACAGTATGCTTAGGATCATTGTCCTGCTGGAAGGTGAACCTCTGTCCCAGTCTCAAATCTCTGGAAGAATGAAACAGGTTTCCCTCAAGAATTTCCCTGTATTTAGCGCCTTCCATCATTCCTTCACTTCTGACCAATTTCCCAGTCCCCGCCGATGGAAAAACATACCCACAGCATGATGCTGCCACCACCATGCTTCACTATGTGGATCGTTTCCTTGGGGTGATGAGAGGTGTTGTGTTTGTGCCAGACATAGTGTTTATCTTTGATGGCCAAAAAGCTCAATTTTAGTCTCATCTGACCAGAGTACCTTCTTCCATATGTTTGAGGAGTCTCCCACATGCCTTTTGGTGAACACTTTAAGCAATGGCTTTTTTCCGGCCACTCTTCTGTAAAGCCCAGCTCTGTGGAGTGCATGGCTTAAACTGGTCCTATGGACAGATACTCCAATCTCCAATATGGAGCTTTGAAGCTCCTTCAGGGTTATCCTTGGTCTCTTTGTTGCCTCTCTGATTAATGCCCTCCTTGCCTGGTCTGTGAGTGTTTGGTGGGTGGCCCTTTCTTGGCAAGTTTGTTGTGGTGCCATATTCTTTCCATTTTTAAATAATTGATTTAATGTTGCTCTGTGGAATGTTCAAAGTTTCTGATATTTTTTTATCACCCAACCCTGATCTGTACTCCTCCACAACTTTGTCCCTGACCTGTTTGGCGAGCTCCTTGGTCTTCATGGTGCCACTTGCTTGGTGTCGCCCCTTGCTTAGTGGTGTTGCAGACTCTGGGGCCTTGCAGAACAGGTGTGTATATATACTGAGATCATGTGACAGATCATGTGACACTTAGATTGCAAACAGGTGGACTTTATTAACTTATTATGTGACTTCTGAATTGAATTGGTTGCACCAGATCTTATTTAGGGGCTTCATAGTTAAGGGGGTGAATTACATATGCACGCACCACTTTTCCGTTTTTAATTAAAAACATTTTTTGAAACAAGTTATTTTTTTCATTTCACTTCACCAAATTGGACTATTCTGTGTGTATGTCCATTACATGAAATCCAAACAAAAATCACTTTAAATTACAGGTTGTAATGCAACAAAATAGGAAAAACCCCAAGTGGGATGAATACTTTTGCACGGCACTGTAAATAAGACAGGTACACATGACAGAAGCATCAAACAGACAAACCACATTCTAAATACAAGCATGCATCCCTCTGCTGGCTTTCCCTCTGCTGGCTTTGTAAGGCAGGGTCTGACTGAATTCTCTAGTCCTATTAGCTTCTAATGGCAACAACACCTCTCCATTGTTTTGAACATTTATCATCACTTCATTTCAGGTGGTTCCTGACTCCTCATCCTTTGATCTTATCCATGCTTTCTCTTGGACAGCAAAGCCTTCTCTTAGCCGATGGGTTCCAAACTTGTTCTGTTAAGTTGTGTTGTGGCCCTCTCAAGGTTAGACCAGTTTGGTAGATATTGCCCCCTGGTTTGTTTGCTGCCAGAGGTCTTTGTTGCCCATTATGTCTTGCTTTCTGATCTGTAAAATATTGCAGAGGCATCATTTGACGTATCAGTGGACATTGTATATGCTTGAAGTGGTGACATTGTTTCTGAATCAAGATACATTTTACACTGTGTTGAAGGTTCTCAGGTTGTTTTTGAGAGAAAGTTTGGGTTGTATTTCAGATAAAGTTGTGCGTTTTTTGAGGAAGCTTGGAGTCTTCTGCTTGATCCTATTCTGTTATCATTTCAGATTTTAAGAAACTGTGTTTCACATTCAGGTTCTTATAAACCTGAGTTTTATGCACTGAAACCCTCCGTACAGCCTGGTGTAGTACAGCGCTCAAGGCAACATGTAGTGATCTCAGTCCACCATGAGATGGCAGTGTTGATGCACCTTAGTTCTTTGAATAGGAATAGTCAAGCAGCTGTGATGAATTACTGTGCTATTGCTTTATGTACAGTAGGCAAATGGAAATATATATTCAGATGCTTTTCTGCATATTTTCTAAGTACAATCAAACTTGGAATAAGATGCTGTACTGTATGTGCCTTCGGGAACCAGGACATAAATAATCAAACAGACTAGAATAGTCAGAGCGATTGTAACTTATTTCAAGGTTATTTGTCTTCTGCTAAGGCCTGTTCTGACAGCACTGTCAACTGATAAGGTCTGAATGTGAGTCTGGAGCTAGTATGTTTTGCCCTATGGAATCAAATTTCAACTGTGGGAACTCTGGTCTAACCATGTGACCAGAGGTCAAATAGATTTTGGAGCAAAATGTTGCACAGTTCCACAGTAGCTCCTCGCCAGCTGTGATGCTTTGTGGGAGGCACATGTTCAGTCATAAGGGTGTTTTTGATTGACCCAATATTTATGGACTGAAACAGAAGCAGACGTAGCTACTGCGAGTTATAGTCTGTAGTGATTTATCGTCAGTGTGATTATCCAAAGTCCTCTCATATATTGATTATACCAAAATATAGTTGGAGGTTGTAGTGTACGAATGATGTGGAGGCACAGAGGAGACATTTTCTCATTCTAAGGAAGAACTTTAGAAAATCAAAAATGGCAGCCATTTTGAGCTGACATGTTGATACGTCCATCTTAATAGACAAGGCAAAGTCATGAAGCATCACTTTAGACCAATGATTGGGGTTTTCCCTTCAACTAAGCCCATGCAACCCTGTAGTGAGAGACAGGTCCACTCCATCTTGTGTTTGTTCCTCGCTGTGTGTTGTCAGAAAGAAAGAATCCATCTCAGTGTACCTTAACCAGACCAGATTATGTACAAACAAAGTACCATGG